>NW_022605592.1:108728-116060 GCF_008692095.1 Etheostoma spectabile | reverse complement strand
TACAGACAATAAAAGACAGATACAGGGAACATATACATATACATATATATTCTTCTTACACAGGTAAAAATAACATAGGAATCCCGTGCACCAATATTCAATATGTTGGACTATATCGGGCACATTTTCAGTGCCCTTAATCACTTCTTTAGTGTTAAGTCTGTTATTGTCAGAGAAGTTTTTTGTTCAAGAAATTCTTATTTATTGTATGTATTGCTTTCTGTTTTCCATACTATAGGATTTTGATTTTCACCTTAAATCTGTAAATCCCTCAGATAAAAATAGCCTGGTTTGCCACTGTTCTACTGTTGTGTTACATAAAAGCAGCACATGTGCCCGCTGTCAACTACCCAGCTTCTCTTTCCAACACCACAGAATAAAGTGTGAAAGAAGGAAGTAGTTGAGGGCCAATTCATCCTGACCGGATCCATTTAAGCAAAGTGTCAACAACCTTTCAAAAATCAGCGTACACACAAATTCTAAGCAAATGTGTTTGACTGCATGTGCCACACACACACAGTGGGGCATTGTTAGCCGTGTGAATGCCATGCAGCGGACGCCCAGCTGTCCCAGTGGATTATGGGAACAACAGTCTTCATCTACATCTGGGGTTTTCTGTTTTAGCTGCCCATTGGTTGTCCACATTTTTGCATTTATTCCCAACGTTTTGGGATCACTATAAGCATGCTTTTATTTGGAATGTCTTTATTAAAATTAATACACTTAGCTAATTAAAGGTAGAAAAGTCATTCCTCAATCCACCATCAGACAAGAGTGAAAGTGAATGATGTTCTTGTCCAGTTGGCATCAAGTATACACTGTATTTTATGGGTCTGTCATTTCAGAGTTATGATTTCCTAGACGTTTGCTAGAAATAACTAAATTGATACTAGATTTTGGGGAAAATAGAGACAGCGTTCAGTCGCTACACTTCCTAATCCAATCCAATTAAATGCTAAATTTAGCCTGAGCACAGCATGTCACATGAAAAAAATGTGAAATTTGTCTACAGGCAAACATAAAATTCAACATAAATGAACATGATGTTACACTTCATTTCCCAATGATACAAAATAACCGGATGGCTGTTTTCAAAGACCTCATCTTTTATAACGGTCCTTTGTATCTCTGTATGAAACAGCCTCCTCCTGTCCAGGTCGTCCTCTGCCACCGGTTTGAGCTAGTCTCGCATTCCTTTGTGGGGAAAAATGTAGTGATGCATCGCACAATTTTACATAGACAAAAACTATGAGAACACACATTTTACTGTAAATCATACAGGTGGGTGCATGTAAGGTGCAGGATGTGTCTGTATAGAGTATATTTGTATATGCTGTGAAATCCAAGTGGACTACTGTAATATGAAGCATTGTAGGAAGTAAACAGTATACTGCTTGTATACAGTACCAGTGCACTGTCCACACAGTAGGTGGACGTACCTGTTCTCTCTTTGAAACGTTTCAACTATTGAGGACACGGATGATCTCCCAATATTCATATTCAGCTGCTTGAGTTTGTCCAACAGAGGTCAGGCTGACCTTGTTGTTGTACCCGAGCACACGGTTTCTCTCCCAGCTGAAAGAGAAACCTGCTATGACTGACAACAGTGTCTACAACAGTGGCCCTTATGTCCTCAGAGATGTGCCTATGTCCTCTTCTGCCTCTTCCTCTGTTTTACATCCTTGCTCCTCTTCTTCCTCTTCTTTGCTGTTGACCCTGTTTATTTCCTGGTCCATCCCGTATTGGAAGATTGCAGCTGGGTGTTGTGGTCTGTCTATTTATGATTACCAAATGATTTTTCATGGGATGAACCTTTGAGCAATCTAGACAACTGGTGGATTACTGGTTGAAGTAACACTTTACATTGCTTCATGAGTGAGGGTCACCTGCACGAGTCATCAATACACGTTGTTGCACTAAAGGTCTAATAGAAATGTGTAAAACTATGCTTGACTGTTTATGACAAATAGATCAACCATTTTTCATGTAATTGTTTACACAAGGAACTAATGCCTATATGTTTAATGGTCAGAGTATTCAACAGAGAACCAGCGACTATACTTTGATCAACAGGACATGAGCAGTTGGAACTGTGGAAAAAAGCTGAGATAAATAAATCTATTGCAATTTGTTCAAAGGAATACGAAATTGCTTTAATGATTTGATGATAGATGAAGTAATATTAAGAATGACACTTTTGATGTAAGAAATGAACCAAAGAGACTGAGAAAAACTGTAAACATCAATGTAACATGGCTTACTCTGTGTAACCTAGAGAGATAGATAGATAGAGAGAGAGAGAGAGATAGATAGATAGAGAGAGAGAGAGATAGATAGATAGATAGATAGATAGATAGATAGAGAGATAGAGAGATAGTATAGTAGATAGATAGATAGTAGATAGATAGATAGATAGATAGATAGATAGATAGATAGAATAGATAGATAGAGAGAGAGATAGAGAGATAGAGTAGATAGTGTAGAGGATAGAGAGATAGATAGATAGAACAGATAGATAGATAGATAGAAAGAGAGAGAGAGTAGATAGACAGATAGATAGTAAGATAGATAGATAGATAGATAGATAGATAGATAGATAGTAGAGATAGAGATAGATTAGAATGATGATAGATAGACAGATGATAGTAAGATAGATAGATAGATAGATAGATAGATAGATAGATAGATAGAAGATAGATAGATAGACAGATAAAGTAAGATAGATAGATAGATGATAGATAGATAGATAGATAGATAGATAGAGATAGACAGATAGATAGAAGATAGATAGCTAGATAGATAGATAGCTAGATAGATAGATAAGATAGATAGACAGATAGATAGTAGATAGTAGATAGATAGATAGATAGATAGATAGAATGATAGATAGAATAGATAGATAGATAGATAGATAGAGGAGGAGTAGAGAGATAGATAGATAGAGAGATAGATGATAGATAGATAGATAGATAGATAGATAGATAGAGAGATAGATAGATAGAGAGATAGATAGTAGAAGATAGGAGAGATAGATAGATAGATAGATGATAGATAAGAGAATAGATAGATACAGGACGAGAGATAGATAGATAGATAGATAGATAGATAGATAGATAGATAGATAGATAGATAAAGTCTTTGGTTGGAAGTTGTAATTACCACGTGTGTCCAGCAGAGGTCAGGCTGAGGTCACGTGTCATCTCTCTCAGTAGAAAGAGGAAACATGCCAAATGATGGGTCATGCTAAATGATGAATGAACTGAAAGTATTCTATTCATAAGAATATAGTTTAATGGTTCCAATAAAATAAAAAAATAAAAACTGTAACCGGCAGCCACAGACCATAATTTAACCCGATGGGGGATGGCCATCGTCCATTAGGTCCACTGAAAGGCTTTCTTTCTTAGAAAAGAAGAAATGACAGAAAATCAGCTCATTAGAAACTAATCAACGTGACACAGATAGGCTACATATCTACATCACTTATTCTCTTTACTTTTTTCCAACATGTCTGAAAAGTAGAGGGAAGAAGTATTCACTTTTATTTCCACCCCTTCTCCATAAAACATTTTTAATTATTTAACAAACTCTTATTGTCATTTATTTGAACTCTTACAATATTTAACTTTAGTTACCAATTCTCTTACAAAACACAAGTTATTTCTTATATATTCTTACGATAATATTTTAACCAACAATGATTTATTTTAGTATCAAAAATATAAATGAATTCAGAAATTCCCAAAACATTAAATAAAATAAAAGGAAAAAAGGAAGTTAAGAATCAATCTCAATAATTAAACAATATACAAACAATGATAACCAAGCCCATTTGTCTCTGTACCCTGTGAGACTCCTATCTATTTCATTAAACTGTTTCATTTTTGGACATTGTCCTCATTCAAACAGTTTTATAATTTTACACCTCACTAGCCTCGGATGATTATTCTGAGTGTCCAATAGCATTATGGGAAGGATAGGCCTTTAAAACCTATTGAAGACCTTTCTGACAGCTCTGAAGTCGCTAGCGCTGAACCCACCAGACTCCATCTAAAAAAGGAATACTTTTAGCGTGTATAGAGCCAACATATTTTCACATGTACATCAGTAAACTGTGTGTTTATTTCAACCAAAACTAGAGTTGTCAGGGTAAAAGTAGTTAAACGACCCAAATTGGCTTTTCTTAGTTTTATTTTGTTTTTGTTGCATTTGAATTAAGTGTATTTTGCAATGCTAAAATTATTGTTTATTAACATAAAGTCTGGTGGATTTAGCAAATGGTAATTTTGTGGATGTTTTTATCACGGATGTATTAAGGTTTTTAGATTTTAAAAAAAGATCTTACTCTTTAAAGAAAGCTCAACCTCCTTAAAAAGTGGTTCTAACTGCTCCTTTATGGTGCAGTCAGAACCACGTGGAGTTAGGTCCTCACTGACCAGAACGACACAGTGTCCACTGTGCATTCCTTCAGGTTCCTGGGCTCAACCATTTCACAGGACCTAAAATGGTCTCCCCACATTGACTCTGTCCAGCCGAAGGCCCAGCAGAGGTTCTTCTTCCTGCCACAGCTAAGGAAGTTTGATTGGCCTAAGGAGCTGCTGACCACCTGCCACATGGCAGCCTGACCCATGAACTAAAGACTACCTCTTCAGCTTTACTTTTGTTTCAGTCATAAACTTTGAAATAAAAATCTCTTTCCCCGAACATGCAGTTAGTTTAACTGTGACACCTGTGCTTCCCTTCAGACCCCTTTAGCCCTCCGGTGTTGGAGCTGAGTGTGGTCCGTGACCAGGAGACTCTCTCAACGGCTGCTGCTGAAGCATTCAAACTCAAATTCTGCTCAGACCGCCCGAGAGGGAGACAAGTCATCTTCCTGCAAGTCCACCCCAAAACCTCTAAGAGTCGGTTCTTCCATGCAGCTTTGACTGCAGGGAGAACAAAACATGAACAATTGGCCACAGCACAGATCATTCTGGGATTATTCTTTTGCCTTTAATTCCAAGCAAAACTTCTCAAGTATCAAACAAAAATCACTAACCCAAGCAAAATAAATTGTCATCTCAAAGGAAAAACTTCAAACATGTGTGTAGTCGTAAACTATTGGACGTTTTGAGGCGGCAAAAACTACACACTGTAGCTTTTAAGGTCCCATATTCTGCTCATTTCCAGGTTCATAATTGTATTTTGAGGTTGTCCCAGAATAGGTTTCCATGGTTTCATTTTCAAAAAACACCATATTTGTGTTGTTGTGTTGTTGTGTCTGTTGCTGCAGATCCTGTTTCCACCCTGTGTGTTTAGGTCTCTGTTTAAGGGTTTTTTTCATAATAGGGGCTTTAAACAGAACCACTGCTTCATCTGTGATATGCAGCAATATTTGTGTCTCCTCTCAGACTGCCTGACTATCGGGACAGTATGGAGAATGGAGACATTTAGAGAGACCTGGAATGAACTGCTTGAATGTCCAAAAAGACAGCATCAACAAACCTGTAACTGTGTGTGGGAGCATCCATCTTCCTCACTGCGAACACATCAGCAGCTCCCGACCCATGTGCCGGAGGCCTGTGTAAGGTCCCACTGTCACAACAGAGCCGAGTGAGCAGACCCCCAACAGCGGCATGCTGGGAAGATGAACGAAGATGTCACAATTTATGGACCAATTTAACTAATGGACACAAAAAAAGTCAATTTATCCATGTGTATGTGCACTGGAGGTTTCAAGTTCCCACATCATACCTGTGTACGTTGATCAATAGTGTGGTTCCCAAAGTGGGGTCAGGGGACCCTTGAGGGAGTTCCAGTGGGGTCCCCAAGCTTATTTTTTGTCACTATAATTCCATCCATGAGTAACACAATGACCGAATGTTTGACTCTTTAGGTCATGGGTTTCATACATTTTCTGTAATAAATCATCTAAAAGCAAAAATCCAATCAGATTGGGACAAATTCTTCTCAAATGGGGGTCAGTTTCAGTTAGGGGTCCTTGATTGGTTTGGGAACCAATGGCATAATGGACCACACTTACTGTGATTGTGTTGCTCTCTTTGTCCTATAGACATACACCTTCTCCAACACAAAGACCCACACTGTTAACCCCTAAATTGACTTGTTGTTCCTTCTGTTCTATGTAAGGACACTTCACCCAGTGACTGCAGTCTGAGGATGTGCGTGGCCCTGCAGGGCCTCTCAGGCTGAACGTCAGCTCTGCTCTGTGCAAGATATCCTCTTCATCCTGCTCTCTGCGTACCTTCGACAGCTCCGCTTCTGCTGTCATGCTATGATTCACTGATACACTTATATATCCCCCCCAACCGCAAAAGCAAAGTGGTATGTACCACTCCTTTATCTCTTCCCCCTCTCCCTCCCTCCCTGCACCGTGTCCACGTCCCCTACACCAGCAGGGCAGATGGCGCTCCACTCTGTTATCAGCTGAAGCTATTTGCGGTAACGTATGAGTCTATGGGCATGCCAGCTTGTGTGTATGCAGACTGTTGACTACTGGCCTGCCTGAGGGGCCTGAACACTGCACGTGCTGTGTCTGGACATGTTGAGGGTAACTGGGCGGAGGACAGGTTGACTGCTCCGAACAGACAACAAACCCACCGAGTGGCTGGCTCAAGCCGCCATGTTTGATCCACTGACACATGGAGGACCGTGGCGGTCCCACAGTTGATGCCTGATATCATTATGAAAGAATAGTCCAAAATTCCTGGATGGAGTGGAGTGTTTGAGATTGCCAACACCTCAATTTATTTAAGTCCTCCTATTTACATGGTCAAGTAGGTCCATGTAAACCTAAAATCCTTTCTCTTCTACAAGCTGTATGATTGAGGTTTGGGCAACTACTAAAACATCCTGTGGTCTTCCTCATTTTCTCTGACATGGCAGTAGGTCAAAGGGCAGCCCACTGCAAATGTCTTACAATGACCTCTTTTTCACACTGGAGCAAAAAAAGGGTTTGCAGGCCGTTCGTGAACCTAAAATCTGGAGCACAGGATAGAAAAGCTGTTAAATTCCTCATACGTTGAGCATTAATCTGCACTTTTACAAACAGCAAAATACACAAAGAATGCCTTAATGCTGTTTGGGGGGAAACAAAAGGACAGTACGTGGCTTACCATTTCAGCAACAAACAAAAAAAGCTTTCAATAAAAGGCTTTTCGAAGGGCCTCATCATGTTGGGGCCCGAGGTCCCCTAATGCCCTCAATAGTACGCCCTTGCAAAGAAAAAGAAAAAGGAAAAACAAAATCATGACAAAGCTGAAACTGATGCAGCCGAGTTGTATTCACAGGAGAGAGAGAGAGAGAGAGAGAGAGAGAGAGAGAGAGAGAGAG
>NW_022605592.1:104099-108718 GCF_008692095.1 Etheostoma spectabile | reverse complement strand
GAGAGAGAGAGAGAGAGAGAGAGAGAGAGAGAGAGAGTTCCATTAATTGGTTTCCTAGATTATTACTGAAAGTTATACATTAATTGTGTTAAAAAATAATCTTGGAAAGACCAGCAGGCTGTATAAGAGCATAAGAGCCTAGATGATGTAAAATTGCAGAGTCACCAAAGAGGAGACGCACATTCAGCCCGACCACAGGGAGCCGGATGTTCCTTTTAACTGTTGAACACCCTGTCATCCCTACACTGGCCTGCACGTCCCTGCTGATTGGCTATCTCCTCCGACGCATCCACCGAGCGAGATAAACACACCGCAATGATTGTTTTCCCAGGATGGGCCTACTCTCCCTCTGATTGGCTAGTACTTTTGGCCTGCTTTGGTTGGGCTTGATTGATTGGTTAGTTGATTGATTGGTTAGTTGATTGATTGGTTGGTTGATTGGTTGGTTGTTTGGTTGGTTGATTGGTTGGTTGGTTGATTGTATTTGACCCTTTTGTTATAAGAAGATAAAATAGACCCATCAAGGCAATACAGAAATAAGAATATAATAATATAATAATAGCAGTAGCTAGTAGGGTCGCTGGTTCAAGTCCCTGTACGGACCAAAGTGGTAGCTGGAGAGATGCCAATTCCCTTCCTGGGCACTGCCAAGGTGCTCTTGAGCAAGGCACTGAACCCCCCTCAGACGCTCAGGGTGCTGGTCCAGCACTGGCAGCCCCCCCACTCTGACCTCTGTGCATATACAGGACCTAAGCATGTGTGTATTTCATGTGCATAGCATGTAATAACAACAGAGTGGAAATTGTAATTTCTCCATAGGGGAATATTTATATATTTAAAGATTTAAAGAGTATAAATTATAAAATTATAATTCATATATTATATGCCTTGACTCAGAGGTCTGAGGTCCGACCTGTGGAGACTTCCTCCATGTCTTGGCCTTCTCCCTCCCCTTTCTCACCTAGCTGATGAGTGGGATTGGTCAGGATAGGATCAGGAATTTCAGTGTAAGCCAATCAGAGGCAGACAAAAGCAGAGTAGGGCGGGACATGCCTCAGCCTTCCGGGGAGAATAATAATACTCGGACACCGTTTTGAGATTGAACGTGTCCCAGGGTCCACCTGCAACAATATGCCCCCGGCCCGGACCCCCCTACAGAGGGGGTTCAACTGTATACTGTACGGTTCGACACACGTGCACGGCTCCCGAGGGGCTGCGATTGGCTGAGGCAGGACACCAACTCCCGCCCTCAGTGTTACGTCACCGTGCAGTGTGTGTGGCGCCGCAGCGCTGACAGAGAGCCGCACTGCACACTGCCACGCGCTGACGGGGCGAGGCGGCGATCCCATCTATCATCGCGATGGGAATTACCACAGCGCTCCTTCTGAACCGAGCTCGGACCCCCTACTACCTGAAACCGGTCCACCTGGACACACGGACTATAAAGCTCTGCAGTTGAGACTATCAAACTCAGCTTCTCTCCTCCAGTAAACTGAGGAGGATGACGACGACGACGATGATGATGATGATGATGATGAGAAACATCTAGCAGACAACTTGGACAAGGACGTTTGCTCGGGCCCCATCCGTGTTTTGAATATCAGGACGATGTGTGCTATGTGCTGGTCCGCAGTGGTGAGTAGGCTGCATTCCGTTTCGTGAAGCCTTCCTGCTTGCTTTTATTCTAAGGACTCCTGCAGCAGGTTGTCCATTTAAAGGGACAGTGCCTGTTTTTTTCGTCCCAGATCGAACTTGAAATCAATTGTCCAAAACCATGTAGTCCTGTTGAATATCCCCTTAGAGACATTCCTCCCTAACTTTCAGACTTAACATGTCACAGTGGCTGTCCCTCATTCCTCAGTGGGTTAAGGACACAAAAGAGTCTCCAGTGGAAGGATGGAGAGAAGAAAGGCACTCAGCAGTCTATTGTCTGTAATACTGTGTCGGCCAAACAAGTGGACATGTCCGTCAGTGGACTCTAAGCCAATGACTGCTTGTCTTAACAAAGACATTACATGGGCTTATTTAGCAAATGAAATGAAATTATCATTCAAATATGAGCTCTAAGGCACTTGTTTGAAATGGAAAATAACATTTTCTTATCTTATTATTATTATTAACGTCATCAAGAGTCGATGGCGGGTGGGTGGGGGCTGTTTGTGCCAGTAACGACGCCAGACAGGATGTCCCTTGTTCTCATGGTGGAGGGGTCCTTTTGTCATGCCAGGGATGCCTTGATAGGGGTTGGACCTGTCGGTGCTTGGATCAGGTCTGGTCCTCCTCAGTGAGTCTCCTCATGGACCAGTTACCGTAGTACCTCGTATAAATCCTTTAATCCTTTATTTACCTGAACAGCAGAAAGTACCCAGTAGGTATTTGAAGCCTGCATTTCTAATTCCATCTGTTTGATGAGTATAATTGTTTTACATAAACCGTTTTAAATGGAAAGCCGTAGCGTTCCGGTGGACAGAGTTCATTCTTTTTTTTTAAACATTTGCAACAATATCCTCAAAAATACAACAACAGCCAGAAGGGCGACAGAGTAATTTGGGTCATAAATAATCAAACAGCACCACTGTGTCACTTTGAACCCTGTAAATGTACCAGGTATTTATTTCAAATACTACAATACTGCTGGTACAGTAGTTACACCGGTATCTGATTAACGTTACAGACGCTAGCTAGCTAGCTTTGTTTCTAGCTCCGGGCTAACGCTTTCCTCCCCCCTCCAGCTAGCTAGCTTTGTTTCTAGCTCCAGGCTAAACGCCTTCCTCCCCCCCCCCCCCCTCCGCTAGCTGGCTTTTTTCTAGCTCCGGCTAACGCTTTCACCCCACCCCCCCCCCCCCCCCCCCCAGCTACTAGCTTTGTTTCTACTCCAGGCTAACGCTTTCCTCCCCCCTCCAGCTAGCAGCTTTGTTTCTAGCTCCGGCTAACGCTTTCCTCCCCCCCTCCAGCTAGCTAGCTTTGTTTCTAGCTCCAGGCTAACGCTTTCCTCCCCCCTCCAGCTAGCTAGCTTTGTTTCTAGCCCAGGCTAACGTTTTCACTCCCCCCCCCCCCCTCCAGCTAGCTAGCATCTTAAAATGCATCTAAAAAAATTGTGTCAGAAACATGAAACCAGTACTACAGAGGAGCTCTGTTCTCCACAGGTCTCCCTGCTTTCAGTCAGAAAACTCAAATCTCTGCACATTTAAAAAAAGAAAGAACAATCTGTGGCTATTGTCAGTGATAAATTCAGCTTGACTGAATCCAAACAGTCTCTGTCTCTGGGCTGAACTGAAGGACAACAGGAGGACACACAGCAACAGGTGCTGCTGTGTGTATGGGCGTGTGTGTGCCTGTTATTGTTGGGGGAGGGCAATGAAGGAGTGCACGTGGGCTTTGGTGCCATTGTGCACAGGTACGTGTGTGTGTGTGTGTGTGTGTGTGTTTATGGTGGGCCCTTTTTTAATTGGATAGCAATTACAGCTTAATATCTTCTGCCTTCACACACACACACACACACACACACACACACACACACACACACACACACACACACACACACACACAAACACACAAACATCCCACCCATACCCAAATGTTTGTATGCACACACCTCATTATGTAACACTGTTTTCCAGACACATACACACACACACACACACACACACACACACACACACACACACACACACACACACACACACACACCAGTCTAAACAGTAGGTTAGTTGTTTTCCTGCCTTCCAGTGTACAGCTAATTCCTGAAAACGTGCTAACCCTAGGTGACAGGATGAGTTTCAGCTCGGGCTTTGTGTTGACAGACTGAATGAAGCCTGTCGGTGGGTGTGACTGTGTACATGACTTATTTTGGGATGTTGTTAACAAATGTACACTCAAAGGTGCTTCAGTTTGTTGTTCGTATCAAGTTTCAGATGAGTGGGTTTATTTGCCCTTTGGAGAGTCATGGGTATGACTATAAGCATGTAAAAGCACATCACATCATAACACATCATTTTATATTTTTCTAGTCTTAAACAACCACTCAAAGCCCTTTACACACTACAGGCACCATTACTACTGTTACTACTGGCCATCCCACCTCAGCTCTAACCAGGCTCCATTTGCTGAAATGTAAATATGTGGAAGAACTTGAAAAAGATTGTAGACAGCGTCAAAAGTAAACACAGGACTTATAATGTCCCCCGAGAAAGTTATAGGTAACAATCAACTATTTGAGACATTGGCTGCTTACTGTAATTCTACTAAGAAATGGCATTAATAATGCATGGAAGTTTCAACACATGCACACAACACGGAGGAGTCAGACTGTTGGTGCATGTGTTACATTAAGTGATGTACTGTCTTAAATCCTCTATAACTCTAATGCCATTCAAAACCAACATTGTGTAATGGATGTAAGTTTGCGTGCAGCCATTCGTCACATGCCAAAAATGTGCCGACGACTGACTGCTCGCACACAAAAACAGGGAAGTAAAAAGAGGTTTAGGTTTAGCTACCTCTAACCTAAAAAGATTTGACCTATCAGTTGTACTTCTACTCCAGGCCTACAGAACAAGCAAATTGGGCCCTGGAGTGTCCCTGGATGGCCTGGTGTGTGTGTGTGTGTGTGTGTGTGT
>NW_022605592.1:101807-104089 GCF_008692095.1 Etheostoma spectabile | reverse complement strand
GTGTGTGTGTGTGTGTGTGTGTGTGTAAAAAAATTAAACCTGGATAATGTGTTCGAGGCAGCACTGCATCCGCATTTTGCGGCCCAAAGAGCAGGCCCACGAGAGACCTCCGTCAGATACTTCCAGTTTAACATTTGAATGGAGAGCAAATGATTTGATCATGCGGCTCTTCTAGACTTTTTCAAATGTTATCTGAGCCACTGGAACAAATTCGGACAGTAAAGCGTGTCATTGCGTATCCATTGATTTACAGACGTCTCTTTCACCATGTAAGTCTGTAGGGAAAAGTCTTTTGGCCAGACGGCATCATTGCTGCAATGCTGTGACTTCATGTTTCATCAGAACTGTGTGAAACGATGTGCAACGGGATTTTGTGGCTTTCTCTTGTTCAGAGGGTGTTTCTGATTGGCAGCGACTTGTAAACTTGGTATAAAAAGGCAGCGTGCTTGTGCACACGGTGTTCAACGCTCCACCATGTCAGTTTAAAAACCATTTTGCTAGGTTGTGTCGGGGCTGAACATACCCCTGATCTCAATGTTTAGTGTTAGCAGTGACAGGAACTGCAGTGGAGAAGGGAACATAGCCCAGTTGTCCCATCAGCCTGTGTCTGGCTGTCTGATTGGCTGTTCGGCCTGTGCACCAGGCAGATGATGTAGTTTATAGGCAGTGCGGCAAGACATAGAGACAAAGTTGGCATAATAATAGCAAGGCTGGCAGACTGAAATTGATTCATGTTTTTCTGAGCTGCAGAGCTGGCTGTGTATACAGGCTGCGTGGTGTGTGTGTGTGTGTGTGTGTGTGTGTGTGTGTGTGTGTGTGTGCAGGGACAGAGTGCCAGCACTGCACTTTATTTCCTCTTCTGCTTTTTGTGTCTTTGTTTGCATTTTTTTTTCCTAATGGCAAATAAATTCATTGACAACAGACTGCTTGCTTGTGTCTGATTGGTGGGAGTGGTGCTTACAGAGATTGTCAATATTCAACCACAGAAAGAGACACACACACACACACACACACACACACACACACAACAACAACCCAATGTGAACATCTCTTATTTTGCCATTAGCACTGTTCCCCTGACATGTTGAATAGCAGCCAATGCAGTCATTATCCCCATTGGCTTAAAAAACCTTAGCTAGGTCAGTCTGCTCCCCAAGAAGCGTTAACACAAGCCAGACAGAAACACCAGGATACCATTAGCTCAGTGAAGAACGATGTGTTCACATACCTTCCATTGGTTGTCCTGTCTTCCATCCATTGGCTTCAAATATTATGATAGGGATGCACAATATTCAATATGACTAATATTTCAAAGTCATTTTGACCCATGCCAATGCCGATATATACAGTACACTTCTTCTATACACATCTTTTTTATTTCACTGAAGTAAACAAATTTTCCAAAGAATTACGCGGTCTTTTAGCCCATAAGTTTCTAACAGTCTATTTTTATTATCTTGGTATTGTTAAAATGTGCTGGAAATGTTCAAAAAGTGCAGATACACACACACTGAACTGTTTTGACTTTTGAGTTTTATACTGAAAACCACAAATGAAATTAGCAGCACAATGCACTTCTGGTTTAGCCTGGTACTACCAGACTCTGGTCCATTAGCCTGGTCCTACCAGACTCTGGTCCATTAGTCTGGTCTTACCAGACTCTGGTCCATTAGTCTGGTCATACCAGGCTCGGGTCCATTATCCCAGTCCAACCAGACTCTGGTCCAGTAGCCTGGTCTTACCAGGTCCATTTCATTAGTCCAGAGAGTCTGGCCTCTCTCCATTGACAGGCGTTAACTTCCTTGAAGGCGGGTACTCTGCTTGAGTTTAAAAGTCTATTGAGTTTATTGAGTCTATTGGTTCTGCCCAGAGCCACTCTGGATCTGTGCATGTGAAATGTCAGTTTTTAATCCCACATAAATTGTACATGAATAAGTGCAATGACGAATGTTAATGAAAAAGTGCTGGGGTCAGGTAATATTCTATGACAGTGTTTACCTGAGAAATTGGTCTTAAGCTCCTTCTCTTGACTCTTAGGAGATTCCTGGTACTTTTTAATGAACCTGCTTCCCCAGACAAACAGACTCAGCACCATGGGTACCGCCATTACAAGCATGAGTGTCCTATACTGGGCCATCACAAACATCCTGTTTAATACTTGCATGCCTTCTCTTCCAAAACCTCCCATTAAAAAGTGAGTGATACACCTCAATTATGGCAACGTTCAGAGCATGCTGTGTCGATAATAAACCTCTATAAACAAGCAGAAAGAGCCACGGGCG
>NW_022605592.1:99403-101797 GCF_008692095.1 Etheostoma spectabile | reverse complement strand
GGGGGGGGATATCCATTGTCCTGTAGCAAGCAGAATGTTCCCATTTACTGCTGCGTGCGTCTCTCACTTTGAACGTGGATGTGAATAAATGCATTGATGTTACTGACGCAGCTGAGTTATGAGCAGCATGTCGAGAACATGCTCTGATGTTTATGGATGAGGTTCTGGGAACAAACACAAAGAGCCGAATGGGTGGTGGGGCAAAAGGGCAACGGAGCGGTGAAAGAATGGATGCTTTATTCTTATTAGCAGCAAACATAAAATTAGTTTTTCTTCCTTTGATTGTTTACCCTTCATGTTATCCTCATGGTCAAAGTTGACTCGTTGAAATATGGGTTTCTTTTCAAACATTGGCTAAACATAACGTGGATGCATGGATTTGCGTTGTATGGAAGCCTTTCAACATTCTTCGCCGGTAAAATTACTTCCATTGATGTTTTTGGTGTTTTATTCAGTTTTATAGCATTTGAAGAAAACTTTGACACAAACCAGTCTGTGATCCACTCAACATCCTCTAATCTTAACTATTTTCCAAATAATATGTAATTTCTGCTTTTTGTTAACTCAAAAATCAGGTATAATGTTGTTTAAATTAGGTTTATTGACCAAACAACAAAGTACGTGGTTGACGGGAAGACAACACGAGGGTTAATTAAGAGACGTTTGTGGTGTATTTTTGTTAGCCACTATCCTCCTTAATGTCTCAAAAAATCTCATAGATCACAATTATCTCCTGTAGTGGACTGCTTTTGGATCAGGATGTCCAAATATTTCAAACACCAGTCATGATATAAATGTGTGGCCAGTTAACGAGCCCCGACCCCTCCACTTCTGAAGGGAGTGGTGGTAGAACCCTGGACTAATGCTTTTGTTCAGTGCTCATGGATGACCCAACATTCATATGCGTCATCAGAACAGTTCTCCCCTCAGTGCATCACTTCAAACCCAGCAGAACGGTTTGTTAGCAGACCCACACTAATCTGCTGTCTTTGTCTGAATACACACGCTGGGCCGGGAACAACACACTTAAACACACATTTTGCACCCGTCTCCATTTTTGCTGTTGCTTCTCCTGTGTGTCCTCCTCTTCCACTTCTGTGTCAGATCAGGCAGTCTGATTGTGGCTTGGCTGCGAGACAGGGCAGAGTACACGTTAGACTGTGAAGTACATAGGTGATTGGGGGGGACTTACTTGTCCACCTGCTGTATTTCAACACAGTTTTATGAAGTAAAGTAAAGCTGGAACCATTCATTGTCACTAGGTTGCCTTTCTTTTTGCTTTCCATTTGGTAGAAAGAGGGTTAGTTTATGGGCAGTCTCGCATTGCCAGACCTTCCTACACAGCGCTGCAGAGGAGGGTCTGGCTAGTCCACACAGCATACCACGACGGGAGAAAAACATGCTCTGGTTTATTGGCATTAATTTAAACCAATCACAATCTTCTTGAGTGGCGCTAAGCACCGGCAGAGCCGCGGTGCCGCTGCAAAATAGGCTCGGCAAGAAAGTTGTTTTGGTGGAACATGTCTACGTTCATAAGATTTAGTTGTCAACAGAAAACTCAGATTGGACAGATAGTCTAGTTAGCTGTCTGGATTTACCCTCAGAGTCTGAGGACCAGGTAACATAGTCCTCAGATTGGACACGATAGTCTAGCTAGTCTGGATTTACCTGCAGAACCTGAGGACAGGTAACCATAGTCCTCAGATTGAAGATAGTCTAGCTAGCTGTCTGGATTACCCGCAGAGATCGAGGACCAGGGACCAAGTCCTCAGATTGGACAGATAGTCTAGGTAGTGTCTGGATTTAGCCTGCAGAGACCTGAGACAGGTAACCATAGTCCTCAGATTGGACAGATAGTCTAGCTAGCTGTCTGGATTTACCTGCAGAGATCTGAGGACCAGGTGACCATAGTCCTCGATTGGACAGGATAGTTAGCCTAGCTGTCTGGATTTAGCCTGCAGAGACCTGAGGACCAGGTAACCATAGTCCTCAGAAATTGACAAATTCCAACACAACGAAAGTGCAAGGCAACGTGCATCTGGCGGAATAGAGGGAAATTTGGTGGAATTTCAATGGCACAATCCTGGAAGTGGAACGTTGTGGATATAGATGATGATCCTTTCCAATGAAATGAGAAATCGTCCCTCCCAACGCTCATATCCCTTCCCGTCACTGCACGTCTGTTGGGTTAGGCCGTTATTGGGCTGATAAGGTGCAGTCATATCCTGTCATTAGCTGCAGACTCACAGACTGATACATTTATATGAAGACATACTGAATATAAGGAAAAGTACAGTAAAAGCACAAGTTTAGAGTTAAAACAGCTATGAGTTGAAGTAGAACGTTTTATTACCACATTTAACTGGGAGGGTTGAATTTTTCTACAAATAAAAC
>NW_022605592.1:96523-99393 GCF_008692095.1 Etheostoma spectabile | reverse complement strand
TGTGTGTGTGTGTGTGTGTGTGTGTGTGTGTAAACTCCTGTGGGTTGTTCCCCTAAACCCAGTGAGCTGTCAGTTTCCCAGCAGAGGTGAGAGGGGGGAGCCTGAGAAAAAGAAAAGAAGATACGGGGAAAGCCATATGAGTCATATGTCTGTTGTGGTTGTAAAGTGAATGCGCACTGCTGAAGAGGATCAGGATGAGTCAGGGGAGGGAGGAAAGGAAATTAATGCTGGAATTAATGGGTTTCCAAGGACAGATTTTCTTTCAAATCTCCTCAGCCCAATATTTTGGGAACCTGAAAGTCAGCACCAGAATTTGGACTTTCCAGAATCCTCGTTACTCATGTTACCCAACACACAGCACGCTCATTACTGCTGGTCAGGAATCCGTTCTGGATTGGATTTAATGTTTTAGTTTTATTGTACTTCATTTGGCACCTTATCATCAACATCCTAAAATTAATTTGTCAAACAGTGAAAAGAAGTCTAAATTACATTGGGATGGGGCTCTTTTGTCCCTTCTATCTGTGGGTCCGTCCAGATAGCTATCTGTCTCCTCATCCATCCATCCATCCATCCATCCATCCGTCTAGCTCTTTTGATCAAGAACAAGACATGTCCCCATGTAGCCAAAAATTAGTTATTGCAAGTTTAAGTATTATGGGGTGTAATGAGCATGAGGCTTCAAATCTTGTTTACTATATCTTAATGCTTTTTGCCTCTTTTTTTAGATTTCTCTTTAACTTCTACACTTTCTTCTTCCCTCAGCTGTTATGTACAGTGGTGATTGACATCTCAGCTCGGGTTTTGACTACAACCAGCCCAGCTGATCCATCCCTCCTCTCTCCCCGCCAATATCAGCACACCGACCCCAACTCAGGCACCCAGCTGGTCTGTGACAAGTGCCCGGCAGGCACCCACGTGTCCGTCCACTGCTCCCCAACAGCAGTGAGGGAGTGCAGCCGCTGCCCTGAAGGCACATTCACACGGGGCGAGAATGGGGTGCAGAAATGCCACCCCTGTCAGGCTCCGTGTACTGCAGGCTTCATTGAGAAAGCAACCTGCACGCCCATCCAGGACAGAGTCTGCACATGTCCCCCCAACAGCTTTTTGTTTGGGGATGGTGGCACAGAGTGTAGGCCTCACTCGCTGTGCCCCCCAGGGACCAGGGTGAAAAGGCGGGGCAGTGAGACCGAGGACGTGCTCTGTAGGCCGTGCCCCAAGGGGACTTTCTCCGCTGTGGAGTCGAGTGTGGTGAAGTGCCGAACCCACACGGACTGCCAAGCTCAGGGGCTGGTGCTGCTCACACCAGGGACTAAAGAGACAGATAATGTCTGTGGACCCCCTTCTACAGCCCCCATTTCTTTTTCATCTTCACCTCTCTCCACAAGCACCTTACTGGGGACTACACAGCCTGTGCTTGTACAGGAAGCCACGACTTCTTCATCCACCCCATCATCATCACTGACTGGACCTGCACATAAAGGTGAGAGACACTGCTTATTCTTTGCCAATTCTCATGGAGGTCATATTGGCTTAATTACTGTGAAAATACTCCATCCAAGTATGGATGTACTTTCCTTATTCATTTCGGTGGCAACCCCAAAGTTAAACATTTTGGGAAATTCACTTTCTAAATGATAGATGGGAACGCTGTGCATTTAGGTAGGGATCGACCGATACTGGTCTTTCAAGGCCGATAACAATACCAGTTATTATAATTCAATGAAACCGAAAACCGATATTTGGAAACCAATTTGCATTTACAGTACAAATTAAAAGTCAAATTTAAGATTTGGAATGTTACAAGCTTTAACGCAAAAGAAATGGGACCAGAAATTAAGGAGAATTTAACAAATTGGCAGCCAAGATGACAACATTTATTACCATTGGCAAGTAGCTATTATAGTTAGCAGTGGACACCAATAGAGCATAGAAGCACGTTCTGCAGTCGGTTATCATCAGATAAAGACTTTAAACCAAATACTACAGAACCAGGAATGTTTAGAGAGAATTTAACACTGGCAGCCAAGATGACATTTTACTGCTGTTATTGGCATGTTGCTACATGCGACAATGTTAAGACCACCACAGTAGCGTAGTAGAAACCATTCCAGCCAGGCCTATCTGGAGCAGATGACCAATCTTAGCAGGCCGGCTTAGAGTTGCAATAACACTTAGCCAAGAGTAGAAAGATCTGTTTAAACCGGAGCTGTCAGAACAGTTGGAAAGCCAAATGTTTTAGCTCCATGTTGTTTTCTCTAAAAGATGTTTAGCTCATTATTTGAACCGGATTATTGGCGAGGTTGGTGACTCACGTCTGTTTGGTGTGTTCTGTGTTGTCATTAGTCGGAGGAGCCGTCGGCTTTAATTTTGGCCAATTTGACATGCTGACGTGTCGGGCTCAATGACCGATCTGATTGGTGGAGTGCTAATCTGGAAATGACGAGCGGGATGAGCGGGACAAACGCCTCTCAAAATCTGAGGAAAATCTTCTAAACTGACCTCAGTCGATCTGAAATAAAGACAGATTCAGCAGCTACACAGCCTGTTTCTCACTTCTAATGTTTTCAGAAACACGTTTCGGTGAAGTAAATTCTTAAAATACGAGATTGTATTCAAAATGAGCCGCCATTATGGTTGGTTTTGGAATTCCGCAGAATCCAGACCAATCCAGTCCAATCAGCTGACAGTTGTAATGTTTTGGGCGACAATACAGATTAGCGCCTGTTGTTATGAAGACGTATTACGTCTTGTGACGCGCATAATGTACACTCCAGTCGTCCTCGCTTCGGTGTGTTCCCAGGAACTTTGTGGACCAACTCGGGGAGGCTTTGACCTTGCATCACAAGTCTTTTTCCATCCAAAGTTTG
>NW_022605592.1:92717-96513 GCF_008692095.1 Etheostoma spectabile | reverse complement strand
TATATATATATATATATATATATATGTATATATATATATATATATTTCAGCAAATAGTCAACAAATTAAAAAACTGACATGTGTATTCACCATCTTATTCTATCTCTAATTTTGACCACAAGATATTAAGATGAAGGCATTTATCATGACAATTCTGTTAGTGTGAATCTGTAGTTATACGTAGACCGCCACACATTGATGATCTATAGAGGTTGGTGACGTACTAGTATCGACTGACCATTACGTTTGTTCCCATGTCGGAAAATCATTGACTGCCTGTCCCGTCTGTTGTTTATGTCTAACAGGACAATCCTAGTTGTTGTTTTTTCCATTTCAAGATATTACAGAGATTTTATTAGCTTTTTTTAATTACTCTGCATTGGGAGTCTGATTCAATATGCCCTTGCTTAAGCTTAGAGCAAACTGTGGGGTGAGCAAGTTAGAGCTCATCTGCTGTGAGATTATGAGATGGAGCTCAGCTGGTGGAAGGAGTACAGGCAGTTTTAATTTTCACTCATAACTTTGACCAATATATAAATGAAACAAATAAAACTGTCTAATTTCCATCAATTTCCATCCCGTGGTCTTCATGTCTTTCTAATGTGTGAGACTTAGTAGTGCTCTTTTAATTAGGTCATCTCGTTTCTTCTGCAATAGTTTAATTGAACCGGACTAAGAAATGGCGCCACCGGCTGTTTCAAAGAACCAACTCCTATTTAATATTCTCCAAACAGTAGTGGATGCAAACTCTCATTAATGAATTGACCAGTTTCCTGGAAATCGGGTTACAATCAGCTCTCCATTTGGATGGAAACCTGGCTAATGACGACCAACTAACTTTTATTGAGCGCGTTGTATCTGTAGATTGTAACAAATAATGGTCCCATTTATTTTAAAATTGATAAAGAAAGGGATGCTTTAGGGCGTAACTACACGCCGACCTGTCAATCATGATAGAGGCTCAGCAAGGCCAACCATGGCACTGTGTACATTACAACAGCTGGGAACTTGGGTGTTGTCTGTTTTTTATCTTGAATTGTGACCCTCTGACGGTGTGTTTCCACTTCATCAAGTTAATTGGAACACCAAGTTGGCTAGCTACTACTAGTGTTAGCTTGGAATTTAAGAGAAAGTTAACCGGAGTTAAATCTCTGTTTGATCATTCGCTTCATAAGGGTTGAAAATATAGGGCTTAACCATAAACAACAATGGCATGGCAAAAATTCTCTTTTCCTAAGCACTGTCTTTGGGATACCTGTGACAGTTGAAATTCAAAAACCGATGAATTGTACCTCATTTATATGTCACTTTGTCAATGAATAATTGTAATATATGACAATAAAACGTCCTAGTCAGTACATATCTTGATCACCAAATTTAAGGAATCTAGAATTAGAAATGTTAATTCTGCTGTGTGTTAATGTTAAAACATGGGCTGATAGAAAATCGGCTAATAGATTGTTTTCTGACTCTAGGAACTCTCAAAAAAATATCAATATCAGGTTGGGCTCCAGTGTACGCTGGGTGGGCACCCAAGGGTGGAGGAAGTCAGCAGGGAAAGCAGATACCGGAGAGAAAAGGGGGAGGTTATTCCTCCTTTGGTTTGTGTGCCAGATTGCTTGCATGGATTAAAGTTTTAGGATTCCCTCCTGTGATACCTTCTGTTTTCATTGTCTGGGTTAAGCAACTCTCTGAAGTGCTCTCTTTGTCCTCTCATCTTTCCTCTTCTTGCTTGCGATATCTTGGTCTCCATCAATTCCTCTGTCTCTTGTTACAGGCACCTTCAGCCAGTCAGCAGCCATTCAACTGAGGGGAAACCCAGGTGGGGAAGACCACCGTGCAGAGGGGCTATTCCTTAGCCGGTCTGGCACTCCCACCCAACAAAATCGTGATCCCCCACAGACTCCACCGCTCCCAGCTCACAAGCAGCTCATGGATCTCGAGCACCAGCAGGGGCAACCCAATTCTGACCCTATGCCAGGCCCCAACAAGAGGATTGTGGATGGTCTGGAGGGTGCAGAGGTAGTCAGGGTTAGAACGGGTATCAGCAAGCTAGCTGGGCAGGGGAGCGGAGGAGGGGGAAGTGGGGTCTCCAGCTACTACAGGCCCACTCGTAGGGGGTCCCCAAGGCCAAGCACCCACAATCACTTTGACATCAACGAGCACCTCCCCTGGATGATAGTGCTGCTGCTCCTGCTGGTCCTGGTGGTGATCGTGATCTGCAGTGTGAAGCGGAGTTCTCGCGTGCTGAAGAAGGGTCCCATGGACCCTAGCAGCATCGTGGAGAAGGCAATTCAGAAGAAACCAACCGTGCCTCCAATGCAGGTCAAAGAGAAGTGGATCTACTACTCCAACGGACAGGGTAAGTCCGCTTTATCTTTGATTTCAGCAAGACTGGTTGTAATGGAAGATTGTGGGAGGCTGCTTTGGCATATAAATGGGTGACGAGTTAAAGGGAAAACCAACACAAAGTTTCTTGGACCACTACAAGCCTCTAGAACAGCTCCAGCCCTTCTTGGCACTCAACATCTCTAGACTTTATCCCCCATCTCTACCTAGATCACAGATTCAGTCCGTTGAAGGTTGTTTTCTTAATGCAGTCAACATAGGATTCCATTCACTACGCTAAGCTAACTAACCCTAACCCAAATGATACCTAACCCTACCAACACTGAGATGAGTGAGCTGGAAGCCACACATAGACGACGCCAATTGGTTTTGAGATTGTCTGATGACATATTTATGTGATTGTATGGCTTTAATTTGGAGCAAAACAAAATCTTCCATGTCTAAATGACTATCATCTTACGACACCTGTACACTTACTGGATATAAATACTGGATAAACAGCCCCATGCCCTCAATAAAAAATTGTGAATCTTAAATGTGTAATATGTCAATGACTAAACCTCCTACAAAGCTCCACTGAAGATACATAGTATATGACATCATGTTTATAACAACGTCGGTGTGACGTCCTCGGCTCAACACGACCTACATCTGCAAATGACATAGCAGGTCACGGACGTTTAGTTGCTTAATGGATGTCCCAGTTAGGTAATGACCTGCGTTCGTTCTGGTCCTGAGCTGTTGATGTGATCGAACCACTGTGGGTATCTGTTCTAATCAATTCTGCCCTACAGCGCATGGTGTGGAGGGCAGTGGTTCCACAAGGATGTGACCCTGTTGTCGTACCACCCGGCTGTCACTATCCACCCCCAGCACACACTCAGGTTGCAGCACTGCATCTTGGTCGCCTTTCTTTCCTCATCTCTCTTGTCTTACCTCCTTGTTTTTAGGAACATTGCCAGTTCTCTGTACCTTTTATTTCTGCTCATTTTCTCTTCGTATTTGGTTCTTACTCTCAGTCTTTTTGTTTCTTTGTCTTCTGTTTCACTCACTACGCCTTGTTTGTTTATCTCTTCCCACCTCCAGTTTTTTTTGCCACCCACCTCTTCCTTTATTTGTCTTTCTTTCACTTCATTGTATCACTATCTCTCTTTACCCACTTGTGTAATGCTTTCCACCTTATTCCAACTTCGTTGTCTGGAGCTTGTTGTTTAGATTTTGGATTCCACATCTCCCTCTATTACCAGTGTTACCCCCCACAATCCTCTTCAGCTCCCGTCTGTTGACACTGTGGCTATCAAATGGTACAGTAGGCTACATTTTGCCCACACAAGAGCTCTTGATTTCGCAATGAAAGAGAAAAAGAGACCAAAACCCAGGGGGCACCTTCTGTCTGAGACACTGTACTATCCACTTTGAAACTCTGTGTGTGTGTGTGTGTGTGTGT
>NW_022605592.1:80601-92707 GCF_008692095.1 Etheostoma spectabile | reverse complement strand
GTGTGTGTGTGTGTGTGTATATGCGTGTGTGTGGGTGCTGTGATAATGCCCAGCCACCCAACCCTCTATCTTCTCCCTCAGTGCCTGACTGCAGAGAACTGGAATAATCTGGTTTCAGCTGCATCAGAGTTGTTGTTTGGTTGGCAAAAGCGCGTTAGTGGGTCCATCGGGTCTCCTACAGGGGGACAAATAGACATAGAGACAAAAAGGAAATGAAGACAAAGTGAGATGGTGCAGGAGTGGTGTGTATATGTTTGACATGGAGCTTTGTGGGTTTGACAATACCTGTTGGATTGTAGCATTGTTGGCTAACCACACTGAGGATTCCCTGCCGTTACTTAGCAGCCCAGATGCTTAAGATGTGTGACAAAGAGAAGTATAGATAAAATAAGTAATTTATGATGCCATAAGACATAAAGAGCAAGTTTTTACCAACCCATGAAATGTTCATGATAGTGGATGGTTGCTAGAATAAAGAAAAAGAAGCTGCATGGTAAGGTTAGGGAAAGATCGTGGTTGTTGTTCAAAGACACCAACGTTGACTGTTGGTAGGGGATGGGATGCAAACAGCCTAGCACTTTTCTGTCAGACAGAACCAATTCCATTTTATTTAATCAATACTTTTCTTCTGTCTTCTTTTTATTGTTGATTAGCTCAAACCCGCTTCTCAAATCCAAAGACAAAGATAATGTTGCTCATGCTTATCAGGTACACTTAGTTCTGTTGCCGATGCCAGAAATGAGTTACACAGAGGATTCCTGGGAAGACTCATACTATTTGGTCTTTATCGTGCCACTATGCGTGACTAATTGTGAAAACATGTTTAGCTAAAACCTATTTCTGTGTGACAGTCCGTGTTAAAGCCTTTAAGGCATTTAAAGACCAATTTCTAAACTGTGTGTGTGTGTGTGTATGTGTGTAATTCTGCGTCCATGTAAATGTAATCACGTGGAGATATATGTGTACACATGCAACCCAAATAGCCATTTTACACCGCTGTTTACTCTCTGTAACATAAAACAACCCAGCTTCTTAATCCTTCCAAGGTGCGTGGCTGGCTCCCCTTGAAGGTTGTAATACACCTTTACTAGAGCAGTTAAAACACTCAGGCAATAAAGGAAAAAAGAAAGGGAAACGACAAAGTACAGATCACACACATACAGTACTTGGCAATTGCTCAGAGCCGGTCAGGAAGTAGTGAAAACTGCTCCTCCTCCACAGCAGGGAATGGATGGGGCTTTCCAGGGCCACGGGCAAGATTTTAACTGCACAGGATCTAAAAAACCTATTTGTTAAATCTGAAACATAGCTGCAGCAGTCAAATTTAAATAAAAGGGAGTCACACAAATGTTGTGCAAAGGTTACGTTGGCTGAGATACAAAGGGCCTAGGGTGTAAAGTACTTTGGATTTCTTCTGTTTGACTTCAGATGCCACTATATGTCTTCCTAGTTAAATTATTTCAAGAGATTTATTTCTATTTCTTTAGTTATTTTGATGTGGGATTTGTTTTAAAATGTAAGAAATAATATTATTTCAGTTGCACTTTGGATGAGAGGACACGCCTGTTGTTTTTCACAGTTTATATAAATAAAGGAACAGTTTTCAGTCATTTGTCTGCAGCTCATTCTGTTAAGAAAATGGTGGGAAAATCATATTAGGAAATTAAAATCGTGAATCTGATCAAATTGTGAGTTGAATGTATCATTACATCCTTAGCCAGGTGTGCAGAGGTGCGAATCAGGGAGTCTCAAGCTCTTCTTTTTGTTTGCACAACCCAAGTATAATAACAGGATACCTTAAAGCTTTAGTGTGTTACTTTTTTACGTTAATGAATGTTTGTTACATTCAAGCCTTTGCCAAATGAGCTCCACAAACTCTCTCTGTGTTTCTCCTTGTGGCTGTGTTCAGAAGATTGTGTCATCTGATGACTTGTGCACAGAAACTTAAATGAAGGTAATGACTTCTTCTGAAGAGTCCATCATGTTATTTAATCCTCAGTGTCCTCCTTGGCAACAAGCAACTGCGTGGAGGAGGGGAAGGGGTGGTGCGCATTCACGGAAGGCTTGTGTCATGTGGGCGCGCCAAGAAGTTTGTTGTCATTACCAATAGTGCTTCCTAACCCCCATGTATTCCTTGTGTCAGGACCACAAAGACACACAAACCGAGTTGTTGGAGAGCGATTGAGGACCCGACAAGATGCAGCCACCTTCAAACGTGGCTTTTCAGGAACAGATATAAACCAATTTGCTTGAAGCTTTATGAATCCTTATGGTCCACATGACATACTTGGACTTGGTTTTTGTTTCAAAAAATACTTTGTTGGCACCCTGAAATCTCAAATTTTAGATCAGCCTGGAATTCTGTTTCATCAACACATAATAAACACAGCAATGAAATGAAATTATGTGTGTTTTAAAATTTCTCCAAGTTGATTTGTACACCTTAGTGAAATGAAAAAACAAAAACATTGTCAGTGATGAAGGTAGAACATCAATCCAAGACCTTATGGTATACTTTGGAAAATTTTCATCAGTGATGTATAGTATGCAGTTTGTAGTTGTACTAGTCATAAACATGGAAGGTTGGCCTTGTTGTGTTCACCAGGCATATTATTTACAACATATATTTCCAAAGTCAGATGCAGATTGTAGAGGAAAACATGAAGGAAAACAACATTCTACCTGCCCACCATCCTCCCTCGTTAAACATCCACACCGGTAAGAATGCCAAGTTCCACATCCAAGCCCAGTGGGGAGCCACGTTTTAGAATATACTGCGCTGTGCAGTACCAGGGTGGGCCGAGGTAGCCTGCTCATTGTTCAGCCTGGGTTTGATTGGGAAGAGCACACTTTGGGCTCGTTGTGCTCCCGCAAAACCACACATACATTTTACTCATTTAACGTTGTGTGTTCCGACATTGGAATGAATGCGAGATGACTATATGATGTAATGAACAGAGTGGTATTTGAAAAGGTGCTGATGCACAAAGCACCCTGCTTTTTCCCTCACTTAACCCATTTCAGTGTTTAATTTGAAACCTCAAACCTCATTGTTGCTTAAAACAGAATCCAGAGTTTTGAGCTCTGTGAAATTAGATTCCTTGCCTGTTCAGAATGCTCTGTCATTGAAGTGAGGGCTACAAGGTTGCTGAACTATTCCAAAATCCAAAACTGTAATGTTTCAAACTGCTCAGTTGGTCCAAAACCTTCTGTAAAGGTCAATAAATAACCATTGCTTCTCTGATTGAATGTTTACATTCTTTTTTGTGTGTCTTTACCAGCAAAGTTTGCCACTACAGTAAAGAAGTTATTGGGGACTTGTTCACATGTGAGGGTAAGATGGAAAAAGAGATAGACAGACCGACACACAGACAACTGTTGTGGTGAAGGTGAAGCTCTTGATGTACATTCTGCATTCTACAGAACATTCCAAACCTCATCTGTGGTCCGACTGAAAAGGGTAATGACCGGAAAAAAAGCGTCTGTGTTGGTTTTGCAGGGTAACTGGGCCTCAGAGACCCTTTGACATGGGTAAGGAGCTCAGACATCTGCTCTCAGTACAGTCAGTGCTCTTTTTGTGTCATAAGAAGCCACTTGAAGTTGTTCTGGAATCTTCTTAGAATGCCTTGTTGAGGCCTTCCTTTGAGGTTTTTTGGCCACATCAAACTGGAATGAGGCACTGGTGAAGACCCAGAACACATTGGAGGGACTACATATCCCATCTGGGAACACTTCTGGACGAAGAATTGTCTAGGAAGAAGCTTGCCCAAGCTATCTGGCTTAGACTGCTGCCACCTCGATAAACAGTAGTAAATGGATGGGTGGATGGATGCCATCTTAATTACACCAGGGGATTCCCCAATGCAACCAAAGTCATATATAGAAAAACAAATGAAAGCTCCACTAAAGCAGGGGAGATTCGTCAGGCACGTCCAACTGGGAGGACCCAAGGGCAGACCAAGAAGATGCTGGAGTGATTACAAATTCCATCTGCCCCGGGGATGGGAGATGGAGAGAGGGATATGGGTGCTATGGCTTGGGAGAGCGATGCTTGTGCAGCCTCATTTAGTCTTCTGCCACTGCATCCTGGACCTGGATAAGCAGTGGTGGATGGATGTATGGCCACCTCCTTTAACCCCCAACTTTACACAAAGTTGTTTATTGCTGGAAACAAAGGAGGTCCACTAGAGAAGTTGTTGCTGAGAGATAAAGAATAGTATTACTTGTTACATGTAAGATCCACACTGTCTGGCAGTATCTACTCAACTGCTTGCTCAGCTTTGCTCTGATGTTTTGAACACCAGTTAACCATCGGCCAGTATGAAGATAAAGGAGAGGGGACTGTGCTACTGCTTATAGAGGAGAAATGCTTTGTTGTTGGGATGCTAGAGATCAATGGCCTGAGGTGGACAGGTGGACTGCTGCTGATTAGGCAAACAGGGAGTTCAGTATTACAGTAGGGAGCAGGGTGGATTGTTTGCCTTGGTTTTGGAGAGATGTGTGTAATAGAGTCGTAGTGTTATAGTTCTGTGGAGAAAGAGGATCCGCAGTGAGTCCCATGTGGGTTTTTACAGACATGCTTCTTTGTTCAATTAATCCTCTATGTAATCAAGTCATACAGCAATGTAGAGATAGACCACAACAGAGAGTACCTTTTAAATCAACAAAGACAATACCCGAGACTCCCTTTTTCCATGTGTATTAAGAGACAGACGCAGGGATCCATTGTGTGAGTTTCGAGGATCTTAATCAAGTGCCACCAGTTTCCTTAAAGCTGTTGTGGATGGCTTGCTTCCTCACTGTCGCTCTTTACTGAAACTACAATTAGCTCCATTGTCACCACACTCTGGCTGTGCTTTGGAGAACTGGGCATCTGTCCTGTCTGGGGCTGGGTATCCTTCAAACATCTGAGATACTGGTACCGATACCGGAATTTGGTTACCAGTTCCTAAAAGATACTTTTTTCAAATACCAATTTAAAAAAAAAGAAAATAAATGACGACATTACACAAGGCTGAATTTTGGAAAGAGACTTCAGATACAGTATTAGGGACCACTAAGGTCTATATAAAAGAGACTTCAGATACAGTATTAGGGGACCACTAAGGTCTATATAAAAGAGACTTCAGATACAGTTTTAGGGACCACTAAGGTCTATATAAAAGAGACTTCAGATACAGTATTAGGGACCACTAGGTATATAAAAGAGACTTCAGATACAGTATTAGGGGACCACTAAGGTCTATATAAAAGAGACTTCAGATACAGTATTAGGGACCACTAAGGTCTATTTAAAGAGACTTCAGATACAATATAGGGACCACTAAGGTCTATATAAAAGAGACTTCAGATACAGTATTAGGGACCACTAAGGTCTATATGAAGAGACTTTAGATAGATATGGGACCACTAGGTTATATAAAAGGACTTCAGTACAGTATTAGGGACCACTAAGGTCTTATAAAGAGACTTCAGATACAATATTAGGGACCATAAGGTCTTATAAAAAGAGACTTCAGATACAGTATTAGGGACCACTAAGGTCTATATAAAAGAGACTTCAGATACAGTATTAGGGACCACTAAGGTCTATATAAAAGAGACTTCAGATACAGTATTAGGGGACCACTAAGGTCTATATAAAAGAGACTTCAGATACAGTATAGGGGACCACTAAGGTCTAATAAAAGAGACTTCAGATACAATATTAGGGACCACTAAGGTCTATATAAAAGAGACTTCAGATACAGTATTAGGGACCAATAAGGTCTATATAAAAGAGACTTCAGATACAGTATTAGGGACCACTAAGGTCTATATAAAAGAGACTTCAGATACAGATTAGGGACCACTAAGGTCTATATAAAGAGACTTCAGATACATATTAGGGACCACTAAGGTCTATATAAAAGAGTCTTCAGATACAGTATTAGGGACCACTAAGGTCTATAAAAAGAGACTTCAGAAACAGTATTAGGGACCACTAAGGTCTATATAAAGAGACTTCAGAGACAGTATTAGGGGACCACTAAGGTCTATATAAAGAGACTTCAGATACTATTAGGGACCACTAAGGTCTAATAAAGAGACTTCAGTACAATATTAGGGACCACTAAGGTCTATATAAAGAGACTTCAGATACAGTATTAGGGACCACTAAGGTCTATATAAAAGAGACTTCAGATACAGTATTAGGGACCACTAAGGTCTATATAAAAGAGACTTCAGATACGTATAGGGACCACTAAGGTCTATATAAAAGAGACTTCAGATACAGTATTAGGGGACCACTAAGGCCTATAAAAGCATAGAGAATCATGCCATGGGACCTTTAAGACGTTCATAATACTGGGATGAACTTATATGACTTCTGTGATCCCCTGACTGTTTCACTAATGTTAACATGATGTTGACATTTCTATTCATCCAGTACTTAGGTTTATGACCAAATATCTTTAAAACTTAATGGCATTCCCATCAGCCTCAGCTGTGCTTTGAGTTTAGTGCTAATTAGCAAATGTTAATGTTAGCATGGTAGCAAGCAAAACTAAGATTGCAGTTATAGTAAACATTGAATTTTAAACATTAAAATGTTAAAATGTTTATTGCTAGCATTGTTAGCGTAACGGAGCTGCTTGTGTGGATGTATTCTTGTTGCTTGACAAATTACTTAATAACTTGTTGGTTTACTCAACATTGCAACTCTAACTTGAGACAAAATCATACTAGATAACAAATATTTCTACTCTGTATATCTAGCTTAATCTTATTTTTTTTAAATATCAAAGAAGTGTGAAGAGCATTGAATTACTCAACATACTAGGATTCTGAATAACTGTTGATCGGTTCTACCTTTACAATGATACGTACAGTTTCCACTAAGAAACTTTCCTTTGAGGACTGACCTCCATTTCTTATTGTTTTCAGTAGGAAACCCTTTTGATAGTTACAAAGACTCATGACGTGCTGTAATATATGCAAACTTGACACTCGTGTCCATGTGCACCTTTAGCGGAGCTCACAGTTTGTCCCGTCCAGGCAGCTGTATCACTCCTTATCACACAGTTTGACAAAACATGTTATTTTGATAAATTCACATAAGGCAAGGACATGTCAACACACTCTAATGCACACACATAAACACACTCCGTCCTACTACTCCCGCACGCAAACACATAATCACATCCGCAGGCTGACATACTGAATCAGCACGAGACTTATATAGGTCATGTAAGTGTGGTCAGCTAGCAGTGGCAGCGAGGCATGCTGGGGATTTCTCCTCGGTCGCTGTTTGTCACGGCGAGCAAAGGGGACAAGAGGCACGCAACGTCCTCTCGCTCACGCCACAGTGTCCATGTTTATTAATCTTGATCTACACACACAATCTAGGTGATTGTGTGTGTGTGGGCTCTGGTTCTGTGTTTATTCAGACTGAGGGTAATGGTTATGTCCTGACTTGGGTTCAGGTTTAAAATAAGAACGGGGTGTAGGTAAAGATTGAAGTTAACCATGTAGTGATTAGGGTTAATCCAACGTTGGCTCGAGGAGAAGGAGTGGAGAGGTGTAGTGTGTGTGGCATGTCTACAGTCTTCATGTCTGTCCATCCTTTCCTCTCGGCTTGTGTGTGTGTGCTTGCATTACTCTGTGTGTATGTTTATGTACACATGAGCGTGTACTTGTCTGTTGAGCCATGAATTACTACCACTGGCTTACATCCATTTAATCTCTCTGAATCATCCTGGATTTATGTTTGCAGCCAAAGGAATGGTCGCAAAAAGCTAGACTACCAGCCCGCCTCTGGCACATGTAGGCAGTGGCGTTAGAAAAGGTAGAATGCACAAGAAGCTCAGCCCGGCTGGGATTCTTTATCCATGTGGAAATAAAGCTTTAGTGCAGAACTTGTTTTGTATTAATGAATATCCGTTACATTCAAGCCATTGCCAAATTAAGACTAAGTAAGACTCCCAGCTCCACAAACTCTCTCTGTATGTATCAGTATGACTATCGTTCAGAAGATTGTGTCGTCCAGTGACTTTCCTGCGCGGAAAATCGAGTGAAGATAATGACCTCTTCTGAAGAGTCCATCATGGACTGGTGGGGGTGGTGTGCGGTCACGGAAGGCTTGTATCATTTGGAAAACATTTAACTCAAAACCACGAATGTCCATCTCATGGTGGCGCTAGAGGAAAAGTCAGGAGATCACCAAATTCAAAAGGGTTCATCCTCTGGTTACCATGGATATATGTACTACATTCCATGTTATATGTGCATATATATGATTAACATCTTGACTTTCAGTCTCTTGTATAGTTTCTGCTCAACTAGTACCAAGATGTAACTCCATGGACTCTTTTGTTTAGTCCTTCAAACTTGGACTATGTGTTTCATGTTCCGCACCGCCAGTTTGAAATGCATATTTTCTGTAAATGAGTTTGCAGTGTACAAGCAGAGATGACAATCAAGTGATGTATTACTTCTCAGTAGTATTACTTAGTATTACTTCTCCAGCTGGAAACCTGACTTTGACATATAAAATCTTTCCCTTTTAAAGCATGTTAAACTGGCTAGCTTAGCTAGGAAACAGTCTAGTGTCTTGGAATTGAATGAGGAAAAACATCTCTTCCAGTTCTGGCCGACAGTTGATAGATATGTAAATTATACTTTTCAATTGGCAAGAGAAAGCCAACAGAATGCAGTACTATTAATGTTCTCTATAAAAACTTCTAAAGTGACATTCCGGTTGCTTGAGGCCCGACTAACTCGGAGATGGAGATTACAAATGTGTTCATGATAAACTGACCAATTTACACACATAAGGTACACACACTCTGAGACAGACACCATATAGAAGTTCAGTGTAATTGACAGAAAGAGAACAATGGTGTATTGTGTGGAACATAGCATGAGGGCTTCATTAGTCAGAACTGAGGCAGTTGCTTGCTGCTGCATCCTGTTGGTGAGCACAGCTACTGGCTTGTATATTCAATTAAGATGACATCAACATTAATCTGACTCTCATTTTTTTCTTTCTTTTTGTATTGAACAAATAATCACAAGTAAGGCTGGGTATCGCCAGATTATGTTTACAGTTTCCATTTGATATTTGATGTCAGTTAGGTAGGACTCGAACAGACAACGGACAAAAGGTGACTGACCGATCAGAAAAAACGATTGTGGTTGAGGTAAAAACACCATCTCTTTTAGGATTACTGGGACACAAAGTCTTATGTTTTCCTCTTAACTTCTCCTAGCCTGTCACGTGATGCCCTTAAACATCCATGTTGAATGGAAAGGCATGTATTAAAAAATCGATTTGGGGATTTTATTAATGGATGTCAGATCACTCAAACACAGATGGATTTTAAGTGGAAAAGGATTTTAACAAACCCCAAATCACAAGCCCTCTTCTTTCAAATGGAAGTGTGGGTTCTCTAACTTTTCTCTGTCTTGCCCTGCTCAGGGGTGGATATCCTGAAGCTGGTGGCGGCCCATGTGGGCACCCAGTGGATAGACGTCTATCAGTCGCTGGCCAACGCCACGGAGAGGGAGGTGGCGGCCTTCTCTAATGGCTACTCGTCAGAACACGAGCGAGCGTACGCCGCGCTGCAGCACTGGACCATCCGCGATAGCGACGCCAACCTGGCCAAGTTAATCAACGCCCTCCACCGACAGCGCCGCATCGACGTGGTAGAGAAGATCCGCTGTGTCATGGAGGACAACCCACAGGTAGGCTGGATGGATGTGTGGGCGAGACATTCAATTTCTGATCTGGTCCTGATTTGAACCAGGTTTATTTACAAGTGTAGCAGGAAAATACTTCTGACCTCTTCAGCTCTGTCGACACCACTGGCACACGCTGTGGTACACACTGTTCTTTCACCTCTCTCCCTCTGAAATCTAATCTGTGAGAAAAGCTGTCTGGGGTGTCCCATTGGAGCCTGTCCCTGTGGTTACGCTGCATTCCTCATATTAAAGCAACAGTTCACATTGGGAGAATGATTTGATGTTAAAGCATTACTTACACTGACTGTTGCAGCCTCTCTCTTCCTACTACAGAATGTGGGGATAAGTGAGTTAGTGAGGGAGGAGGAGGTGGGACGTTTTGTCTGTTTGAGGCCAGAGTGAATTTCTGAAGCGGTGCTATGCAGGGGCCATTTAAGTAGGGTGGCACAGAGGGGACCACTAGTCAGTCTACGCTGAAATATTATAGAGTTCACTTGTTTTCATTTTAAATACATTGTATATTAGAATGTATACCATGGTCTGGGTGAATACTCAATTCTGATTGGCTACAGGGTTTCCATAACGTGTTATGGAAACCTGTGTTCTAGGACACCTACTAAAGGAGTTCCATGGAAACTGACAGTTTACTGTCCTAAATGAATGCTACTTTAAGACAAAAAGACACTGGGGTTCTTCACATGCTGCAAGAAGTAAGTTCCACTACGTCTAAACTGACTTTGTTTCACAGCGAATAACGTTATCTCACATCCCGTTCCCTGTTCACGTCGCTACTTCAGGCCGACTGCAACGTTACACATTGTGGATAAAGTGTCAAATTATTTTTACTGATTTCCAACTGTACACAGTGTTATTGACTTTGGATCTTGCTAGCATAGCGTTAGCATCCTTGCTCTTAGCTGAGCTGAAAGGTTCTATGAGCTGAGCGAACTATAAATGTCTCCCGTTGCTAAGGGAGGCCAGTCGTATCTAAGGTCCATTCTCTTCCCTGGATTACGGAATAACATTTGCATTGCACAAGAATCTTATGGGATGGGAATGATTGTTCCAGTTATTAGTCAAACCCTCAGGCACAGCCAGGAAAACAGAGTTATTCTTTGGAAAAAGTTTAGAATTGAATTTTGTAAGATTTGGGATTTTTAGATTTCTAAAACCTAATCATATTTCAGTTTTTTATGTTGTATTGTGACGTAATGGGGTGGTTTTTACAACGAAGAGCCTCCCCCGAAAAACGCCCACATAAGTCGTTTGTTCAAGCAGCAATTAAGACCTAAATTTATGTTTATAGTGACCGCACACAGAGACACACACACACACACACACACGGACACACACACGGACACAGCACGGGACACCCAGAGCCCTTCATCACCCTTCACTTTCCTCCTCCTTACTCGTTCCAGGGGTTCGTGTCAGATGAGCGACCTTGACTGGCCTCTCAGCGGTCGGCGCTGCACAGTCACAGCCTTGTTCTGGTTCTAAAGACACGCCCGTCGTCTCAGCGCCTCAGCTCCTTAGTCATCTATTGTAATTTGGGCTTTCATCACAGCTTAATAATGAGCAGATCATCTCCGTCTGTCCTGCTGGATTGATCGTGGATAAGATAGCAGATAATGAAATTGTTTGGTAAGAGATAGGCTTAGTGATTATGGAGAATTATTTGTGTTCAGGGACCACAGGAAGTTGGAGCAGTACTGTTGGAACAATTTCAAGATGGTATTCAACCTTAACCTGATTTAAGACGGATACACTTTATGGCCAGAAGTATATGGACAGCCTGTTCCCACCATTTTGTGTACTTGGGGTTTGAGGCAGCCGTGACAGCAACACTGGTACTGTTTTCTTGTACGTGTGTGTGTGTGCGTGCATGCATGTCTCATCATGGCAAAACGTGGTCCTGGAGACACATACGGTAGTGGGAACTACCACAAAGGTGGTTTTGAACACTTAGCCAGATGTTTGTCTAAGTGGTGTGTCTGTGGAGAGATTTTGTCAGCGATCACAGATCAAAAAGAAGGCCAAGTTCCAAGATAGGTGCATGAATGTATGACAGGAACTGGATACTAGTGATGGCCAAATAAAGCTCGTGAACCAGTGTCTTTATTTTCAGAGCCACTAGATGGCGCTCTCTGTTCAAGAACAAACTGAAATGCAACGCCTTAGGCCTTTCTCTTAAAACCAAGAGCGCCGGGGCGGCCTCTAGCTCAGTCCTTTGCAGCGTCCCGGGGTTCGATTCTGACCTGCAGCCCTTTGCTGCGTGCCATCTCTCTCCCCCTTTTATGTCTATCCACTGCAATAAAGGGAAAAGCCCCCAAAAAACAATCTTAAAAAAACGACCAAGAGCGCCATCTAGTGGGCTCAGAAA
>NW_022605592.1:77358-80591 GCF_008692095.1 Etheostoma spectabile | reverse complement strand
TGGTTCACCAAGCTTCATTTGGCCATCCCTACTGGACACATTCCCGATCATTCTTATGGGAGTTGTTCAAAAGCACATGAGGCAATCATGAAGCCGCAAAACACCTGGATGATCACTAGATGAAGACTGCTTCTGCACTGTGCGGCCTAAAAAGTGGGTGCACTAGAGCCCTCTGCCGGCCGAGCCGGCTACATCTGACGTAGTGCTCTGCTAACTTGAATGGAGATTAAAGGAATTAATCGTGCAGCTCTTCTAGACTCTCCAAATGTTATCTGACCAAATGGATCAAATTCAGATTGTGATGTGTATGTATTCCCTGATTTACAGATGTGTGTTTTAAGTCTATGGAAAAAGTCTTTTTGGGCCAGAGGGCTTCATGTGACAGTTCAAAGCCCAGCTCCTGGGGGCCTGGATGGGTGGGGTTCGAGCAAGGGCGTAAAATGTACAGACTGCATCCTCAACTGCACCGGTACCAATTTAAGTCCTCGTTCCTATCCCTCAGGGGTGGAAAGAACCAGAGGCCTCACAATACGATATCATCACAATACTTATGTCACAATACAATATAATTGCGATTTTTAAAACATATTGCAATGTTCAGCAATATATTGCAATGTATTACCCTTTTCCCAACTTCTAATTTTTCCCAATTTCCAATTATGTCTCCAAAAGGAAAGTTTGTCAACATGTGTTTTATCTAAAAAGAAAAATTCATTTCTCTGTTTGTTCGTCTCCCTTCAATATTATTGCTGCAAAATGAGATTGTCAAGAAAACAAACGGACCAAGACATATATAATGATAGATGGATACTTGGTGTCAGTGTTTCAATACAGTATTGCCTTGGAAAATATTGCGATACTATGCTGTATCAGTTCCCCCCCCACCCCTACCATTCCTATTCGTAGATCCAAGTCACATTTCTGAATCTGTTAGTTTTCTTTTAAACATGCATTTTATGTAAAATTTATGAACAAAATGGACTGTATTTATGTAGCGCTTTTATAGTCTTACTGACGACTCATAACGCTCATACATATTATGAATATCTAAACATTCTCACACTGTCTCACAGCATCCTGACCAATTTTGGGTTCCGTGTTGAGGACACTTTAACCACCAAGCAACTGGTAGGCTGGATCACATGAGCCAGATGTGGTTTGTTTGTTACGAGGATGACTACAGAGTGAGAGAGAATCACGGCAGGAAGGATAATAAATAACAATAGTCATACATTGATGAAAATGGAGGAGGTGGGTGATGCTAAATCTGCTGTGTGCTGAATTGCTGCAGAGCTTTCCGGCATCTGGCAAAAATAGAAGCTCTGCGTCTCTGCTCCAGAGAGTTCATCAGTCAGTGAAAACACACGTTGACTTTAATGGAAAGCTAATGACTCTGCAGCCGATCTGGGGAACCAGGGGCAGGGCAGGCTCGGGACCGGCAGCCGGGGCCCGACAGCAGAGTCCACTGCACAGCTGTAATCACAAATGGATTTTTACTTCAGACATGGGCGTTGGGCTCATTGAAGGGGTGTGATCCACCGCTTAACACGCCATCCATTCATAAATCATTTATGGGAGTATTATTTATTTATATTTTCACTGTTCTTTTTGATATTTTAATGTCAAAATGAAGAGGTTTTAGACCTTCCCCCCACTGCGGAGGGGAAACTACGTTACAGGAAGAATGATGAAACCACAGCTATCATTCCAGACAGGAAGGCAGACGAACAGAAGGACTGAGTGAAAAAGAGAAAAAAGAAAGTTGTGTGCAGTGTATGAAACTTTATGAAGGTCAGGTTCATTGAATGCACCCTTATTTCTTATTTCACACTAAGTCAATGTGACTCACTTATGGCAAGCATGTCAACACGTCAGTTACATAACAGCAATATACATTGCATACATTTCTACGCAGTAGAAAAAACACGTTCACTGCATCGATGGTACTCCCATCGGAACAACTGAGTGTCAGCTGTCTGATGCATGTTTCTATTTTTATCTCTGCTGCTGCATGCAAGTTCAAACCAGACCGAGGGATGGGTGGCACTCCCTTTCTCTTCACCCTGAGATACAGATACAAACGCTGCTATACAAACACTACTGTAGTGTGTGTGTGTGTGTGAGTCATATTTTGCAAAAAGAAAGCAAAAATATATTGTGACTAATTGACAGGAATTTGACTAATCTTAATTTCTATCTACAAATAACTAAAATCAAGATTATTGTCCGTACAGTAAAAACAAAACATGCATGCTTTATTCATATAGTAGCTTCTCTGGCTCCTTGCTTTCTGGCCCGGGCATCTTTATGTAAAACAAGTGGTTAAAGAGCAGCCGTGCTCTTTGATTTGGATAAGTCTCCTGAGTGTGGCTAATGAATGGCATCATGTTAGAGACGGAGCTGCAGTCCCAGGGGTGGAGGGAAACATAATGAATTAATGAAGGGGAAAGATAGGGAACTTTTGCTGTTCTGTCTTTTCTGTGAATTAACACAAAGCAGAATCACGTTTATCTGAGCACGTCCTTCAGAAAATTTGATTTGCGGGGGTATTTTGGCCACGGTAATGTTATAAGTGTTGTTAATTAACCCGACCCAGGGTGCGTCTGCCCCGTTCAGCGCTGTTGGACTATATAGCAATGATCTCCGAGATTACGTCATGTTCTGCCTCTGTTTAGAAGTGAATGTCGGCTCCAGCTCACAACAACTTAATACTACATAGTGTCTATAGCTTATATATCCAGCAATCATGTACATGCTTACCCTTATTATGTGCATCGAAGTACGTCCAGTGTATTCTGCTTGCAGCTGCGTGCGCTGTAACCTTTCGTACCATGACGGTTCAGCCCAAATACATGAACCGTTAGAGCCGTAACCACGAGCAAACATTTTAAAAAGGGGGGGATACAGGCAATATGATGATGATAATGTTGCATGATGAACACTTAAATTAAAGAACACCTTACCCTAGAGCTCGGCAATATATCAATATTATACTGATATCCAGATATGAGACTAAATATTGTCTTATATTATTGATATTTTGGATATCGTAATATCCTAATATGGCTTAAGTGTCTTTTCCTGGTTTTAAAGGCTGCATTACAGTAAAGTGATGTCATTTCCTGAACTAACCAGGCTGTTGTAGCTGTTCTATTATTGGGCTTTTCCCACTTAGTCATTACATCCTGATTATATACTGATGACTATTTATCAAAAATCTCATTGTGTAAATA
>NW_022605592.1:75655-77348 GCF_008692095.1 Etheostoma spectabile | reverse complement strand
GCACCAATAGTCAACACTACAATATCGTTGTGGTATTGATATTGAGGCATTTGGTCAAAAATATTGTGATTTTTGATTTTCTCCATATCTCCCAGCCCTACCTTACACTACAAAATAAAGTGAGATAACATGTCAGTGTATACAGACTAACTGGCCAAAATCAGGACACCACCAAGCCCTTAGATACAAACCAACAATTAAACAAAAATGGCCAACACCTAACTTAAAGTAGAAGCCAGAGAAAACTGAGTCACTGCTGAAGATAATTTTGAGACCTGGGTAGATGTTCTCCTCTTTGCTTTATACTCTTTGTCTGCGAAGGGAATGCACAAAAACCTACAACACACAGTAGTCATTATCCCCCTGCCACAATGATGCACAATCAAGTGCAATTTCCTTCCATAAAGAGCCCCATAAGATGATAAAATGAAACCACATCCATTACTTTCTGCAGAAAACACAACATTTCTTCCCAGAAACTGCTTTGATTCTATTAAAGGTAATTCAGAGAGATTATCTGCATGTGTTTGTAAGTGTATCTGACAGTAAGTATGCTTTAAAGCAGTCTGGGAGCAGGCTTATCCATTAAAGACATCATTTAAATGTCGAAGATGACTAGTGGTAAAGGTTGAATGTACTTGACATTGCACGGCATCTGGTTTTTGGCATTTAAGTCCCGTCCCCACCGGAGACAAAAACAAGTCTCCTTTGACTTGTATTGTCTGAAGGTGCCTCCTTGTCAATTTTGTCTGGTAGCAAACAACAGAAAAATGGTATACACTACCAACACAGTAAAGAACTCATAAACTCACAAATAAGTTTTTATAAGCTACCAAACTGAAAAAAACCTGAGCTTTTAGGAAGACTCAAGTGGATAGGCCTACAGTTGAAGAATCAGGAACAATAGAAAGACACTAAGCTAACGTTACGCCCAACGTTACATTTGCACACATTTTGTCACCAAATCAAATATGTAAACATCAGTTTTAGGCTAAATATATATCTGTAAGTTTAGCTAAAGCATTTCAACGCCCACACACCCTTAGCTTGCTAACACATAGCCATGACATCAGCTTGGCAACAGCTAACGTGTTCTCACTGGTTGCTATAGTAATCATTAGACTTGCTTAAATGTTTTTAGCTATAACTACATGCAGTTTGTTAGCATTTTAGCCGTTAGTTGCATGTTGTGGCGCCAGTTGTTCTAGCGTCCAGTGGGCGTGGCTTTCACAGTACGACGCAACGCGCTCTGCTTCTGTTTATCAAACCACATCATATCATAGACTTTAACAGCGGGGTTGGTGCTGTGCTCTACTTTACAGATTGAGTAATTACAGCTGAGTGATATTAGTTGCTGTAACATTTTTGATCTAATTAATCAAGATATCCCCAGTGTGTGTGTCTGTCCCCTGTGCCCTTCTGCAGCAACCTGCTAACTCTGCCAGTGAGGCTAGCTGGCTCAGGCTATATGTGTGTGTACAAATTAGTGTTGGGCTGTGTGCCTTGTGTGTGTGTGTGTGTGTGTGTGCGTGTGTGTGTGCGTGTGTGTGTGTGTCCGTGTGTGTGCACACGCTTGCGTCTAAGTCCCTGTCCCTAGCAGGGCCTTGTGTTGTGCTGACAGGAATAGTCAGCAACTCATCCTGATCCTTTTCTCTCTCTCTCTCTCTCTCTCTCTCTCTCTCTCTCTTACACA
>NW_022605592.1:63023-75645 GCF_008692095.1 Etheostoma spectabile | reverse complement strand
CACACACACACACACACACACACAGCAGCCTAGGAGCTTTCTGGAACAGCAGTACTGTTCCTCCTTGCAGTGACCCATGTGCTCCAGCTTGGTCCTAAGCTTTGGGAATCAGACTGCATGTGGTTTGAGACCGAGTGTCAGACATACACACAGTACTCCCCCAGGGTGGGCAGCAGGGACACAGCTTCAGTTTGTGACCAACAGTTTGATCTATTATATGGCAATGATTGCAGCAACGTAAATGTCAGGAACATTATGTAAAAGGTTCAGGTAAAAACAAACACACAACACTACACAGAGAAGTGAGTAACAAATAAATAGGAATGTCCTGTTGTTGATAACATAATCTGTGTCTCACTGTAAATTCAGACTTTCACTTTTTTCCCATGATAAACCAGATAAGGTAACCAAAAAAAAGGTACATAGAAATAGAAATTCCGTACTTTTTAAGCCCAAAAAGTAGATCTGTGCCACAAGGTGAATATGAGATTGTATGATCTTGCCTAGGATTATTCATACTTATCCACTGACTTCCTGTCCCCAGAGGCTGCTAAATTTGTTATCCCTCATGGGTGTGTTTGTCACCACAGCATCTGCTCTAAAAAAACTTTTGTTCCAGTTCCATCTACTGCTGTATGAAAGTCAGTGTGTCTTTGTCACAGTGTGCGTGCCCGTCTGGATGCGTCTGTGCATGTGTGCAGGCCTTTGTGAGCGAGACAGAGTTTGTTTGTTCTGTCAGAATCACGGATGTTGTGTCAGGCTGCAGCCCAGTGACCCAGACATCATGGAATAGAAAAAGAGAACAGCACCGGTGTTTCTACGTCATGTCCTATTGGAGCTCATTCATTACGCCTAAATGTCTAATCCACCACTGCATGAAAATGGATTTTCATCCAAAGAAAAGAACATTTGTCTCTTTGTTTGTTGGTTGTTTCCAGTGTGTGCGCTGAATGAAATGACCTTCCTGCTGCTGCTAACCTTCAGGCCAGACTGGGCTCTCGCTGTGAAAAACAAGACATACTCTCATGATCTCTTCCCCCAAACCAGTCACTACTGGTTTCAAGCCACAGGTTCATTACCACACCAAAGAGAGACAGGGGGAGGGGGTGGAAGAGGGGTTTTAACAATAGAGGAAGGAGAGAGAGAACAAGAGACCGAAAACTGAAACTGAAACAACATGAGACACAGAGAGGAAGACGAGAAGACAAAAAGACGAGGGAAAAAGCAAGGATTGGGGAAAAAGAAGGAGTCCAAATAGAATAAAGGGAAAAAACAGAGATAAAGTTAAAGGGGTAAGGAAGGTTTAAGAAAGAAAGAGAGGACAAAGTGGGAAATGGAAGGATAACTGGATGAGGAGACAAATATGAAAGGACGTGTGGCTAAACAGATGAAAACCCACAGAGATTAACAAAGGTAAAGGAACCAAGAGGGAAACAAGAAGAAAAAAAATTGAGATATTAATGAAGATATTAATGAACTGGGCGGCCTCTAGCCCCCCCAGTAAGAGCGTGCGCCCCATGTTGGCTGAGTCCTGCAGCGGTCCGAAAAAAAAAAAAGATATTAATGAATGTCCGTTAAGCCATTGCCAAATCTAATCAAGACTCTCAGCTCCACCCAGCTCTCTGGATGTCTCAGCATGACTATGTTCAGAAGATTGGGGCGTCCGGCGACTTTCATGCCCAGAATATCGAGTTAGTTATCCTCTGTGTCCTCCCTGGCTACTAGCAACTGTGTGGGGGTGTTGCGTGATCACGGAAGGCTTGTATCACATGGATGTGATGACAAAAACTACACACTATAGCTTTAACTACTCCAACCGTTGTGTTTAAGTTTGATGACGGAAAACACACTTATGGCTCCGGCCTAATTTAGGAAACACTGCTACGGGTCATAGTAGAGGGTAGAAACCATCAGCCTACGGGATGTGGGTGTATGGTTGGGGGGTTGGGTGAGAGTCCTGAAGAGAAAGGTAATATAATTAGAAGAGGAGAAATTATGAAAAACAGGGACAAAGAAAGATTAAGCGAAGGAGGATGTGAGGATGGCCAACAGATTTTTTTTTTTAAATTAGAAAACCAAAATCGGAACAACATTGAGAAACAGGAGGGTGTGTGTTCCAGCGTTAGTTTTGGCTGCTATGTACACCGAGGACCATGGGAAATGTAGTGTTTCCTCGCTGTGGGCTCCATGGAGCATTGGTTTGCCACACTCATGTTCTTCTCTTCTTATTGCTTCCCCTCCTCATCTTCTCCCTCTACTTTTCCTCACCCTCCACTCCCCCAATCTCTCTGTTTCTATCTCCAGTTTGACATCAACCAGCTGATGACCTCAGTGAATGTAAGCCAAAGCCTCAGCCCCGTCCACAAGCCGCTGGAGTCTCCCAGCAGCATCTGCAGCAACCATGGGGGTAGCATGGGCGGGGCCGGCGGCGGGGGCGTGGAGCGGTCGCCGGTGGACCGGAGCAAAGGCTTCTTCCCCGACGAATCAGAGCCCCTGCTTCGCTGTGACTCCACCTCCAGCAAAGACTCCGCCCTCAGCAGGAACGGCTCCTTCATTACCAAAGGTGAGCAAATTAGCCGTGTCTTTGGCAAGAAAATGTCTTTGATGTGATTATAACATTAGCATGGTTTTCCAAATAGAGCTGCAACTAATGCTTATTTTCATTGGGCGTTATTAGTCTTTCTAGTATTTTCTCGATATATCGATTAATTGTTTCGTCTATGAAATGTCATAAAATAGTAATAAAATGACAATCAGTTTTTCTCAAAGCCCGAGATGACATCCTAAAATGTCTTGTTTTGTCCATCCCAATCCCGGGAGTGGAACGTGGCGGATATAGACTATCAATGCAGTAACAGAATATTGATTCATATTTGATCAGCCGAGTTTTACAGTTAGATCTTAGTTTTGCAAGCCTGGTGCGTTGCAATGGACATTTGCATATAGTTGAGGTCGTTACAAATTCAGATATGGAAAATAGTCAACTCGTGTAGTTCCCAAACCCCCTCAGATTGACTATATGTACTGTATATGTGGCAATAAGTCACGTAAACTGGCCTCAGATGTCTTCAGCTGACCTCAGCCAAACAAATAGGAAGTTCCAAGATCCGTCTGCAGGGAACTTTGAACAAAACAACTTACTGGAAATGAGAAGAATATCAAGCCAAGAATCTGAGGACAATGGGGAAGGGGTCATAATTAATATCACGCAAAAGCCAGCTCAGACAGACTTTGTAAAAAATTGCCAAAGTTTGCATGCAAGGTTGTCTGAGATGTGAAAAGAGGTGAAGAGATTTGAAAAGGTGATTGTCAGATATTATAAAATTGAGTTGAAACGTTACCCTAGGCTTCTCCAGAATAAACCAACCACACTGCAAATGTCCTCCAGAGTCTCCATGTTCTACAACACACTCGGACCCTAAGCCCCATGCAGCACGAGCCCAGATCTGCTGCTCTTCCATAGAAATAAACAAGGTTGGTTGACATCACATGTGCTAAGGATCCAGTGTATTGGCAGCTTAATGTTTACATACCTGGACCCAGTTTTGCTTTTTGGTAAAATACATACATTTATGCAACATGTACACAAAAAAAAGAGCAAGATTGTGACACTGGGCCCCTCTTCATGATAGTGCTCCAAGATTGGAAATTAAAAAAATATGTAACTTCATTTTAGTTCCTTAAGCATGAAAATTACCTTATTTTTTATTTTTATTGAATTAGCAAAACAGCGGTAGACAGTAAGCCTACTGTTAGCTTATCGCTATATTAAACACAGAACACTTAAAGCTAAACGGTCTAAAGTGTGGCTGTATTTCACCGGGACGTGTTCCAACACCAATGTACAACAGTCAGTAGCCAAGGACACAGCACAACTTCCCCGTAGCCTTCCGCTTCACTCAGAGATGTTGGAGGATCCACAGCACTGGAAAATCCTCCCGCCCACCTGGAGTCCCCCAGTCACCCGGTCCCTTTGCCTGCATTCAGGTTCAAATAAATTAAAAGTCATTATAGAACTGTAATGGCATAGCACTATATTGGTAATTGGTATCGGCAAGTACCCAAATGCAAGTACTTGTACTTGGTGTGAGCAAAAAGTGGTATCAGCGCATCCCTATCAGTTATTCAAGAGTAGGCTACTCATGTTAAACTTACTTCAAAGTTTTATTATCCCCAAATGAACTGAAAAGCATTCCAGTTCTCCACCGGAGACTCATTTCGACATGTCCTACATTTTTACCTGACAGGGCATTTCTGGTAGCCAAGACAGAGATAGAGACTCTTTGTTGTTGCTTATTATTCAGACTCTCACTAATGTGCCTCACACGGAACTGAAAAGGACTTTGAACATGGCTGTGTGGATGCTGACTGCCCTCATGTGGTCACTCTGGCTATTGTTGCTAAATTAAAAACCATTTCATGCACTTCCAAGGAGGTCGACCTTTCTGTTAAAGAGTAAGATCCTTTTTTCAAACGTAAAATTGCTCTTGCTAAAGCCACCAGACTCCATGTAAAAAAACAGTAATTTAGGCATCGGAAAATACATCTAATTCAAAGTCGACAGAAACAAAATAAAACTATCAGTTTTATAGTACAAGTTTACCAATTTACATGGGAGAATATCTTGGCTCAATACACGCTTAAAGTATTGCTTTTTTAAATGGAGTCTGGTGGGTTTAGTGCTAGCAACCTCAGAGCGGTTTCTTTTTTTAATAGGTTTGAAAAAGGCCTATCTCTGCATGATGTTGCCAGAAATTTAGAATTATAATCTGGGCCTTTCAGTAGAAAATAAAGCCCATTCCTATCCCTCTCCAACTGGAGCCCTTAGAGATGGTATTACAAAGCTATGTGTTTAAAGACGGAACCCTTCAGATTTATGAAGAGCTCTCATCTCAGTCTGGACTACCCCACACTCACTTCCAGCTTAGGCACTTTGTCATCTCCGAACAGAACGGCCAACCATTAAAAGAGCAGCCTCTAGAGGAACTTTATATCCTGCTCTTACTCCGGAATCTCTCAGATTATAGGCTGGGAAGACCTCGGAGTGAAATGTAAATGGAAGAAGACCTGGAGTGTAACTTTGAAGAATGGGTTTGGGAATCATTGTGTACCAGTAGTCAGAGTTTTCCTTTTAACTCTAGACATAAAATTACACAATAAAATCATATTACAACATAATATACCCCTGACAGACTACATAAAATAAAGTCTCAGTACTCCCAGTTTTGCCCAAGATGAAAATCGGGAAAAGGAATGTTGGTACATATGTTTTATTCTTGTCTTAATTTGTATTGGGTGTCTATATCCAAAGCGCTTCATGATATTACAGGACAAACCATCCCCACAGAACCAAGAGTAATTCTCCTGGGTGACACATCTATGATGACAGTCAATAAAAAACCACTCAAATTTATTAGAATTGCCCTGATTATAGCCAACAAATGTATAGCTACATGGAAAGATGTATCACCACCTCTATTTGCTAGATGGATGAATTCGAGTGCAAAGATTATCTATAATTTGAAGGGTAAACCTGGAGAGTTTCAAAAGATGTGGGCTGGTTTCCTGAATATGTGGACTTGGTGCCTATAATACAGTGATCCTTTCATATTTACAATGCCATGGGATGGTTAAACATGCTTATACAACATTTGGAGCGGTTTCTAGCTTTATTTTTTACTTTAGGATATACTGAAGGCATGTATGGTGGGACCTGTAGGGGGGGATTGAGTGGGATGGGCTGATCTGGTACCTGCTTGATGTATTGTTGTACAATATCCCTTCACACAGCCCTAGTGTTGTTATGTAAGAAACCCAATAAAGATATTGTTGAAAAATGAAGCCCTTTTAGTGGACCACATTGATGATGCACATTTGCCCCACAGGTTTACGCTGCGGCCCGTCTGCACCTACTAGTTACAGCATTCCCACTTAATACTGGACCACTCACACACAACAACATAGGGAAATAATCCAGGTTGAAAAAAACGGTAGTTAGCCTTTAAGGCAGCTGGATATTGGCCCGGCAGGCAAATCCACTGTTACATCTGAATTGTTTTTAAAATGGCGGGGTGACCAGTAGTGAGGGCTGAATGAGGTTTTGTGATCAGTCTTCATTTTCAGAGCCCACTAGCGGGCGCTGTCTGTTCAACTATTGATAGAGAACACACTGAATTACAATGCCTTAGGCCGGGTTCACGAAGCATCACTTGGCCATCACTAGTGACCAGCCCTGTCACATATCCTCATGCCTGCATTAACTGATTGTTTTAGCTACTTGGAGACTATCTGTCTCTTTAGCAGCTAACTGCTCCACATCTTCACTTTGAGTGTGAAACACTCCTCTCAGGCCGTAGATTCAGAGAGCCCCAGTTCAAGAGCAAACAGAAGTTGCTTTTGCAGTGTGTATTATTGTGTTCTGTATATTGTATGCACAGTAAACATTATGTGTACTTCTTAATGTCTTTGTTTATTTGTACTTGTCTTTTCTCCTGACTGTAAATCCATTTTCCCATCTTGGATAATAAAGTGACTGAACTGAACTATGTTCAGCTCGCTAGTTGCTTGGTACTAGGAAGGCAGCGGGATACCATGTAGAAAAAGTAGTTTTGGACAGTCAGCTTTTTCCCTTTGAGCATAAAACATAGCTTGTTAACTAATCATATATTAACTAATCATATAACCAATTATAATCTGGAAAAATGTGTTTGTCTTTGTTGCTATGGTATTGTCTCTGTCTGTGCGTATGTGCTTGGTGCTTCTGTGTTGTTGATGTGTCTTAATGTGTGTCCATGCACTTTCATACTGTCTACTGTGTATGCTACTTGTGTGTGTGTGTGGTTTTTTTCATGCCATCAACCTGCCAGCTGTCACGACTTGTCTATGCTTATGTGTTCTGGTTGAATGCTTGTGTGTTGTATTGTTGTAGCTTATCTGATGTTGTAAGCCATCAGCCTGCTAGTGACTGCAGGGAGATGGCAGTAGGCACACATAGTCGTTGGTATAAAAAGTATTTATTGGAGCAGCTTTAAGATAATTGAATTAAGACAATGACAGCTTACCCTCTCTATTTCCCCTCCAGAGAAGAAAGACACTGTTCTCCGGCAGGTGCGTCTGGACCCGTGCGACCTGCAGCCCATCTTCGACGACATGCTGCACATCCTGAACCCAGAGGAGCTGCACGTCATCGAGGAGATCCCAGCGGCCGAGGACAAGCTGGACCAGCTGTTTGAGATCGCGGGAGTCAAGAGTCAGGAGGCCAGCCAGACGCTGCTGGACTCGGTCTACAGCCACCTCCCGGACCTGTTATAGTGGAGGAAGGAAGGAAGAAACCGCACGGATGAGAATCAGCACAGAAATAGAACGGAATGCCTTAGTGGGAAGAATGACTCAGATCTGATGCTGTTCAGAACAGCTTGGCTAGATATTTGATCAGATGACTCATGTCACATTCTCTTTCAAGTCTTTACTGGTACTTTACTCCTCCTAACCCTCCAAATGTCTTTAATTGTCTTGTGTGTATACACTGTTACTTTTTCGAAATACTTCCACCCACTACCATGATACAGGGTCAATGCTTCTTGTAATTACAGCATTCAAGTGTCACACCAAGGAGTACTTTGGTTACGGTGGTATTATGACAGTATTGTGACACTAACAAAAAGGCTTAACAGCCTTTAAATTTAGAAAAAGCTGGTTTAGAGAAGCTGACTAAATGGAAAAACAAACAGGAACGCACTCTCTTTATCTTAACCTGCCAATGCCTTCACTTTTAAATGGTCATTCCAGCTTGTTTGTGGGTTGTGCCAATCATCCTGGATTCCCTCGCCTTTAACATAATTTCAGTGTTTAAAAAAATCAAATTTAGCACGGTGGGTATTGCAAAATGACTGAAAGAAAGGAAACTACACAGAAAATAGCAAATAAGTTGTCGCTCTAGATAACACTGATATTATCTTAGGGGTTAAAGATTCTTGCAGACTCTCCGATGTTTTGCTGAGGTATAACTGGTCCCTAATTCTTTCTTCCCACCCCCTCCAGTTGCCTGTACTCGGAGCAGATCAGTCATGGGTCTCTTTGTAAGCACTCTGCCAGACCAGCAGGGGGCAGTGTTAGATTAGAAGGCTGACCTGCTGCTGTGGAACAAAAGCCATATATCAACAAATTCTGGATTAAAAATCTAAATAATCCAATATTATAAAAGTGGAGCAATATTTACCCAATCTAATATTCTGATATATGGCTTTGCCTTGGAACTGTTTGTTCATTTTGGAGCCTTGTCCAAAAGCAATGACCTGAACAAGAAGAGTGCAGTGTTTACCCTCCCGCCTGCTTCTCTGAAACCAAAGCCATATATCTAAAACAGTTTAGATACGTGGCTTTGGAAGCTCTGTCACTGCTGGACTCATAGAAGAAATAATTCTAGCAGTACGCACATTCAGATCTCTGCTAGCTAGCCCTGTCGGCCTCAACAAATGTAGCTTTGATGAAGTGTTCGTGATACATTTTGGAGCTTCATGTTTGGGTGTCTTGGGTGTTTCAGTGCTATAGTAAGAATTATAGAATCCAAGTGATTTCTGTCATGCAGTGGTATGTTGCTACATGCTCTATGTAGTATTAAAAATGTAACAATGATGCACTAATTCTCTTTTCTTTTGGAGAGGCAGACATGTATTTTCTGGGTCCTTCATTTTCTTTTATTCTGAAATGCTGTTAACTAACAGTTGGTTTTGTTGTAATGCTTTTTACATTTAGTTTGATTTATTATGTTCTTGTAGCATCTCTTTGTTCTCCTTTCTTGACTTCTGTGTACCTGATGCTTTAGTGGGCATTCTGATGTATTTCAGATGACCTGGCTGGGATGTAAGATGCATACTCCATACTTTACTTGAAGTCTCTCTACTTGTGTTTAATTGAGGAAGAAATAATGTACTCCTTAAGTTCCTTCCAAGTTCAACGTTCCTAAACTAATAATAAAACTTAAAAAACACCACCAAAATCTCATTTGGAGACGATTTTGCCGGCGCCATGAGAGCACCAAATGATGGACTCTGTTTTCACCAAGCCAGTTACTATCAAAGCTCCTGTGGTGCTAGATTTGAACTCTCACCGGTTGGCCTGACACAGGGGTCTTTACCCCGGACTGATGACGTTTTCCCCCAAGTATTCCAGACTGAATGAAGAAGATTGAAGTTGTGCTGCTGTGGAAATTCGGGATGTTGACATTGATGCATTTGAGAATGTGTGAGCTGGCTCTCCACGATGCTGTGGGGGCTCCAAACTGTAGGGTGTGGGCTTTATTTTCTAAGGAAGTCTGACAGAACGAAGGTGAGATGTGACACGCACATGTGGTCCGAGTGAATGATTTCATCAAACTTCACGTGTGTAACCAGTATGTTTACTACTATGTAACCTCTTAAAATCAACCAATTAAAGCTCAAAGCATTTGTCATAACCCTGTGTGTAGTTGTCACTTATTCCCATTTTTCTATGGGATAAAAACCTGAACCAACTCTTTTTTTGATAACAGGGAAAACATAATAAGATGCATGATTCGATTTTTCCCTTGAGGTTAGGGAAATCCCAGAGAAGGGTACGGCGTGCTGGGGTCACACAGCTTGCTGGAATACTCTTGTTCAAAGTTTATCAGTGGTGGAATGTAACTAAATACATTTACTCAAGTACTGTACTTAAGTACAAATTTGAGGGACTTGATCTTTACTTGCGTCTTGCTATGCCACTGTCTACTTCGCTACATCTCAGAGAGAAATATTGTACTTTTTACTCCACTCATTCATCCGACAGCTTTAGTTTCTTGTTACTTTACAATTTAAGATTGTTGCTCACAAAACGCATGCAGTTTATAAAATACAATGTTGGCCTACGAGTACAGCTGAGGATGTAAATGCTCAAATGATTAGACTATTAAACAGAAATTGTTTCCAGATTCTATGAGTACTTTTACTTTTAATACTTTTAGTGCATTTTCCTGATGACACTTACATACTTATTCTTAAGGAACACTTGCAATGCAGGACTTTTACTGGTAACAAAGTATTTTTACAGTGTGATTTTAGTAATTTTACTTGAGTAAAGGATCGGAATACTTCTCACCTCTGAAGTTCATTATGTATTGTCACATGTGCGTAAGATTCCGACCTTGCAGTAAACCCATCCTATCAGGACAGCCATTGTTACAGCACCCTGGGGGTTTTGGAGGAAACCAGAAAAACCAGATTAAACCCACAGGGAGGACGTGGAAACTCCACAGGAAGCCCAGACTGAACGTATACTGTAGGTAGACAATAACTGGATATAACTGCAATACTGGATGTGCCCCACGTGGTGGTTCCAAATATAAGTTATACAAGATGGATAGGATGGAAATACTGAATATAAAATAACTAAAAACAAGCATGTTGACAGAAACACTGGCAGACATTTTGACTTGTCACAGTAGGAAAGCTCAGTGACTCAGCGCCCTGTAATACCCTGAAACTGGAGCAACGACACGGAATTCACCCATATGGTTCTACCTACATGTTTCCATAATAGTTACTTCTCTTCCCAATTCCTAGTCTAATAACTAAGAATGCACGCAGGTGTACAACCTTTCTGACCTATACACATCCTATCAAATCTTTTCACACTGTTTACACATGCATATACATACACATACAAGTTCAGCCTCTAGTGTGATTTATAACTACCTACAACAGATGGGCAGTGTGGCTCCGTTTACATTAACTGAGGTATCTGCAGTTTTTGATCAAGATTATAGCAGCTTGGTTGGGTGAATTCACTGAATGTGTATTTGGGTGCGTGGGTGTGTGGGTGTGTGGAGGTCACCGTAACACGCCAAGGACCTGCCAAGAGTCACAAAGATGTCTCTTATTCCCACCAATCCACAAAGGATGTGTTATGTGACAGAGTAGAATAGAGCAGTGCAGAAGATGTAACAGATTCTCTGGCAGCCATGTTGCAGGTCTTACAGTTTCCAAGGACAGTTCATATGCGCTCCTGTTTGTCTGTCCATCTCAACTGAATTAAATTGACGCTTACAATTCCTGTGTTTCTCTTTGATTGTGAATTGACCATTTGTACCTATATGAAAAGCTAGTTATAAATCAGAGCAATGTACCTGTAGCTAGCTAGTAGCAAGATAAAAAGTAAAGAACACAGTAAGACATAGTAATTTTAACTTTAATCAGTAGCCATGGTTCCATCAACAGCATTTTATGCAAATTAAAGGAAAATCCAGGCCAATTTTTACGTTAATCTTGAGTGCTATAAATATGCATGTACTTTTGATTGAATCCCCCCCGACCTGAATCGGTGCAGGCAACATGGAGTAGCTGCAGCTACGTGTACGAGCGTCCACTGAGCTGAAACAGCAGTTAATGGGGCAAGTTTCAGAGTGTCTTTGTGTCTCTTAACAGACAAACATTGCATTTAAAATGTCAGTGCAACATGAACAGGACCCTTACGTAACAACAAGATGCATTTTCAACTAAGATATTGTTTAAATTCACCTACCCTATCTCTATCCTGTTAGCTGCTAGCTGTTAGCTGCTAGCTGTTAGCTGCTAGCTGTTAGCTGCTAGCAGCCGCCCGTGATGTTCAGTCATGTTTCTGTGATAATCAGAACGCAGCAGTTCTGTGTGTGTTTGTAGCTCATCCGTGTTGTGTGTTGGTCAAGAAGGAGGCTCGGCAGGGTCGATGTCGGGTGTCAACAAAGACCGATATAAGTGGACAAACCAGGACACATGAGACTTTTTAAATTTAATTTAATGAGCTAAATCTAACGGCTATTTTAGATGGTTGTAGTCTGGCATTTATGTGCATGTGCGTTGTCATAGCGATGTTTTGTAATAATTGCTTGATATGTTGCTATCAGTTGGCACATAAGCTAGGGTGACTAGTTGTCCCCGGTTTCCGGGGACAGTCCCCGGTTTTGGTGACCTGTCCCCGGTTTCACTGTGACTGACAGACCCGATATTGTAATGAAAGAAAGAAAACACTGACCAAACGGAGCCGATAGTCCCACACCCTACACCCGCAGGATCAAGACAGCCAGAGCCAGCGCTGCTCAGAGCTTAGACGTTTTAGAAAGCCGCGTTTAACGATGCTAAAATCACTGATTATTTACATGGAGTTTGGTGGGTTTGGCGAATGCTATTTCGCAGACTTTTATGTTTTAAAAAGGATCTTAATCTTTACCATCTCCTTAGAAATCCTTTCCAGAATGTTGTCAGGCACTTAGAATATTAATCTGAGTCTGTCAGAAGTAAAACAAGCACTTTATGAACGTAAATACAAGCTGGACAATTATCCCATTAACTTCCATCGTAGCTTGTTTCTCTGCTGCCGACTGCAGCGATCTCGTTTAATACTCCATCAACGTCAAAGGAAAATCTTTCCTCTATAGTTTTTATTGTGTCCGATACTCAATGAGCTGTTGCAGAAACAAGCCTGAAGCAATAAAGCAAAAGATGTCAGATTAATGTAGTTCAGTAAACATTACAACAGTTCCCTCTGAGGTGTATGATGTATGAAGCAGCAGCAGGGATAAGTCTAGGATCAGACCTTTAGGGGGGGCTCAGCCCCTAATGAGAGCAGCTCT
>NW_022605592.1:61813-63013 GCF_008692095.1 Etheostoma spectabile | reverse complement strand
TCCCCGTTTTAAGTTTTACAAAAATAAAAACATAACGTGTTTTGGAGGTTTATACACTTCTGAGCTGAAAATGAAAAATGATTACCACTTCCTTATGTCATTCCATAATACCCACTTCTATTATGAGTCATATTTCTTCTCTCTCTCCCCACCCAGTTGAGACAGAAGGCCGCTAAGGTTCCCCTCCTATGTCTCTGCCTGTTAAAGCTTTTCCTCGCCGCTGAGAGTGTCCTGAGATCATGTCTGTTATGATTTGACACAATGAATAAAATTGAATTGAATTAAATATACCTTGGTTAGGTTTAGAGTTTGTGTAGTTGGGTTAAAATTATTTCTGTGATAAGTTTAGGCACAAGTCGCCCCCCCTTGAAATGTAACATCAGTATTACACAGTAAATCTGAGTTAATCCATCCTGAGTGGCATGGGCCATTATTAATATCAGGTGCAAAACTAGCTAATGTTATGTCAAAAAGGCCAAAACCCTTGGGAGCCCACGGACCAAAAAGAAGAAAACAGGAGGAGAAAATACAGACAGAGGTAATCGAATCACTTTATTATTTTTCTAAAATCTGTTATCTAACGTTAACTTGTTATATGGGTCATAGTCGTGTCCGTGTTCAATTGAGCGTGCTAGAGAGTGACTGAGGAGAGGGAGCACCTGGAATCACATTCAGGAAAATGTGGTTTTCGCCAATTCATCACTAGATGTAGCAAGCATCTCACTATCACTATCAAGGCTATTCACATTCATATTTAGACGCAACAAATGATATATCCAGCCACAAAAAAAGCCTGAAAGTCAGAAGGAGAAGTACAAAGAGTTGTTGTTTCAATGTTATTTATTTACCTCAGGACCCAGATAGAGGTCTAGGTCTAGACCTCACTCTATAATTTACAAAGACCCAACAATTCCCCCAAGGGCAAAGCATTTAGACCGTGTAGAATATAGTTATAGTAGTATTAGTGCACGTTGCCAAAGAGCTGAGTGCAGTCATTGAGGAAGTGGTCCATGGAAATATCACTGAGGCATGGAAGGTCAAATTTAAGCCCTTAACTATAGTTTAATCCTTTTATGGCAGAAGAATGCATTATATGCCAGAAAGATAAGCAGACAAGGAAGTTCCAATACACAGATGCCCCGACCTTGATGTGTGTGTGTGTGTGTGTGTGTGTGTGTGTGTGTGTGTGTGTGTGTGTGT
>NW_022605592.1:54471-61803 GCF_008692095.1 Etheostoma spectabile | reverse complement strand
GTGTGTGTGTGTGTGTGTGTGTGTGTGTGTGTGTGTGTGTGTGTGTGTGGGAAAGAGTTTTTGTTCAGTAACAAGAAGGCACCCCCCCTGTTCATCATACCAGTTGGTATGATGAACAGTGGCAATTATAGTAACAATAAAGATAATGAAACTATGACTAGAAATAATAGTTGTACGCCCTAAAAGGACGTAGGAGGGCGTCAAGCAACTGCAACCAGGATTTAGGTGCCGCCCCAACCCAAGGACTCTGAAGTTAGCAACAAGCAGTTGTGGGACGTGGCTGGAGAGGATCCACAGTCTTGTCTCAGTGGTGTGGACCTGCAGGTTTTACAACGTCTCCACTGGTCTCGTTAAGGCCGGCTCCACACTGGAAGCATTGCTGTTGCGTGGCAGCTGCGTGGAGTTTTCTGTCTTCTCACACCAGAAACGTGTCTGATGCGCTGCTGCTAACCTTGTCTTTACACATGTATGTTTCCCATAAACATAAACATACTGATTTGATTATAGTAAAGACGACAATCGGCAGTAAGGACGGCAAAATAGGCTACAGAACATTTTGTTCTGTATGACAGGTGCAAAAGAATGTTTGAAAATCAGTTTTTTTTCACATTTATATCTGCATTTATGTCAAAACCTAGAGACCTAGAGATCTGCCTCCTGTAGGGCTGGCTACAGACTACAACCATCTGGTCCAGATCTACCTCCTGTAGGGCTGGCTACAGACTACAACCATCTGGTCCAGATCTACATCCTGTAGGGCTGGCTACAGACTACAACCATCTGGTCCAGATCTACATCCTGTAGGGTTGGCTACAAACTACAACCATCTGGTCCAGATCTACATCCTGTAGGGCTGGCTACAGACTACAACCATCTGGTCCAGATCTACCTCCTGTGGGCTGGCTACAGACTACAACCATCTGGTCCAGATCTACCTCCTGTAGGGCTGGCTACAGACTACAACCATCTGGTCCAGATCTACCTCCTGTAGGGTTGGCTACAGACTACAACCATCTGGTCCAGATCTACCTCCTGTAGGGTTGGCTACAGACTACAACCATCTGGTCCAGATCTACCTCCTGTAGGGTTGGCTACAGACTACAACCATCTGGTCCAGATCTACCTCCTGTAGGGTTGGCTACAGACTACAACCATCTGCTGTGTGGTCTAGCCCTACTCTATCTGTAAAGTGTCTAATGTGTATAAATAAAGTTGAATTGAATTAACACTGACTGTTAACCAGGCTTAAAAGGCTTGAAGTCCTTCAGAACTCTGCTGCCCAGACCATATCTTCTGACCCCCGTTCTCATCCAGCTACACTAGCTATTACAAAACCTTCTACTCAAGTAAAGTCCTTTACAACCCAGGCCCATCCTACATCTCTCTACATACCTCCTCCCTCCAGTGGCTGTGGCTCGGTGGTAGAGAGGTCACCTGCCTATTGGAAGGTTGGTGGTTTGATCCCCTGGCCATCATCATCATTACAACAGACAATTCACAATTGTTGTTTGGAAAAAATGTATTACGTTTTTTTTCTTCTTCTTTCCTTACAAGCCAGCCGACAAAGACAGTCCTTAGAAACGCGTCCTTTCAGGAAACCTGTCCCAGAATACAAGTCCAAGTGTCCTTGGGCAAGTCCCTGAACCCTGAGTTACCCCCGACGCTGAACCATCAGACTGTAAATGTGGGTGTTTATTTTCCGGCCTCGGCCACAGTGTGGGAATGTTCCTGTTCTATGTTACAGTGCTCTGAGGAGTCGTTAAGACTAGAAACATGTTACATAAGAACAGTGCATTTATACTGTTTAAAAGTAGTTTCTCCTTTTCTTTGGGAGAGGATTCTCTATATTTCAAACTGTGGTAAAAACTACAAAGACTGCTTCTAAAAGTCAAATAAAACCAGCATATCCCATGTCTTAAACGGAAAATACTAAACTTGGAATAACCAAACGTAATATGTTTAGATGACCAGTATGAAATTCTGAATATTGTCATATTCAAAATAATAGAGGAATCTTCTTGTGCATGTAGACATACTCAGTCCTGATTAAGTGCACTGACTGTTTGGGCTTGGCGTTGAGTGTTTTTCCAGCAGCTTTAATATTTTAAGGTGTAATTTCTTGACTATATTGACATCATTTGATTTATGTTAAATATAAGTGAGTCACCTGTGCATTAACCGACTGCCACACCTCCTGCAGTGGATGGACTTATTTAAACAGGGGCCACTGTGTTGAACACACTGTCTCCCTGGTGCTTTGTGTTATCATCTTACCTTTTAACTGGGGTTTCAAGTTGCTGCTAATGCCACTTTCTACAATCCTATCTTATGAGTTGTTTAGGGGAAAATGAGCGATGATGACTTTGTTTCACATATACTGTACATGCTGGTACAAACCAACAAACAGTATAATACAATCAGGTAAGAAAGCTAAAGCAAACCTGTTGAGCCACTGGCAGGAATGTGTGCCCCCCTACTACGTTTCCCAGAGTACCACTTGCTGGTTGACAGCCTGTGCACGCAGGCTTCAGGAATGAAGTGTGTTTCCTGAACACACAGAGTGGACAGACACAGTTGAAGAGAGAAGATAATAAGAAGCTGTTTCAAGGACATTGGCTGATTTACATGTTTGTTAAAATGTGTTGGGACTTGTCTTGTTTAGTGTTGGTGTTTTTCAGGAATGGACTCACGGGGGGGGGTTATTGTTTACAGTGTCAACGCTTTTGTGATTATGTAAAGATTTCTATGGTGCCATGTCACCAAACCATAGCTTTGCAAATGTGTGTTGAGTAATGGAGGGAACAGTGAAACCGGTTCCCCTGATAATTCTATTTGCTTTGACTCATCTGCATCTTTATTGACTTGGGCTGTGTAGTATTTGTTGTGTTCTTTCATGTGAATTTATTGTATATTGTTGGCTTAGTGTGATTGTTACCAATGCTTTTGTAGACTGACAGAGGCAATGGTAGAACATAATTATTTATTGACTTTAAAGTGGGTCAAAATAAATTCCTTTGTAAAATTGTGCCTTCCCTAGAAACTAGGTCAGCCTGTGACATAAAGCCATCGAACACCTCTTGTTTTCCTTTGTCACGTTTGGAAGTCTGTCGGTAAAGTTAACAGACAGTGTCTGAGTCCAATGATGGAAAGCCAAGCAAAAAGGGAAGGGTGGCGCTGAGATGGTCAGACTCAAAAGGAAAAAAGGGATCCTGTTGGATCGGGGGCCGGTGGGCCAGCTGATTTTTTCTTCCCACTCTGCCACTGACAGTACTTACCTGGTAACACTCACTGGGCTCACACACTGACTTGAATACAAGTCAACACTGGACTGTAAGAGGAAGTCTTGTTTCCAGGTTATTACCATATAACTTGTAATAGATTACTACCTTTGTTTGTCCAGTCAACACCAACTTGAACAGTTGACAAATCAAAGAAAATGGCCGATACCGTGCTCACCGGTTAATTCAGGTGTGTGTAGATGATGGCATCCTCAACTCTGGGACACGGGGACAAGGCAGCAGCACAGGGGCCGTTTAGAGGGTCAGGCTCATGTTGGCTTATGCTAAAGGACTCCACTCAGTTGGGTGGCACAGGCCTTGAGCACCCTGGGGCTCAAACCATCCGAGCCTGCAGCTTTCCCTGCATTGAGTCCTTTCAGCTGTCTTCTCACATGGTCAGCCGTGGAGTACATCGCCGTGGTAAACAGAGGAGGGGGGGTGGAGTTGCTGTTTTAAAGAGGGATGTTTAAAAAGGGTACCCTGTGTTCTACTCTTTTTGTGCACAATTCCAGCACTGTTCAAAGCATTGCCCAGAGGCCCAGTGAAGACCTTGGTCTGGTTAGAAAATCAACTGACTGACGTGTTTTGAGTAGCTTACATTCTCAGATTCTTACTGGAAGAGGTATGAAACCTGCAGAGCAAGTTCTCCAGGCTTGATGCTGACTGGTGGCTCTTTCTCCTTTAGCTATGTTGATGTTAGCGCTGTGTACAGCACCGCTGCAGCTGAAGGGAAGTCTGATGCTGAGATTGACACAATAGGGGATCAAGAAGCGGTTGCGTGCCCTGACTAAGGTTATTTTCCCAGACATAATGCAGACTGTGGGATTGAACTTGCCACATTACTAAACTCCAAGCCACATGCCTTACCTACGGTATGATAAAGCCAAATACAGGCAACCTTTTTTTCATCTTTCATAACCCATTAAAGATGCTTAACTATTCTGCCAGGTTTTGTATAGTACTTTAAATTAGCATATTAGATGCTCACAACAAGCTCTAAGGATTGACACTGTGCACAAAAACACACAAAATAGATTACTGTTCACTGAAGGATCATTGCCTCAGGCAGAAATATGTTGAGAACAAGCCAGGGCAAAAGGTGCTGCATCTTCTACATTCTGGTTTTCCCTTGTTGACTTCTAAAAACAACAACTTGTTACAATGTGGTTCCAACTTAATTCTAATACAACTACTACTACTACTTCTATTAATACTAATACTAATGATAATTATTAATATATTATTATAATGACAATTATTATTATTGCTTCTGAATCATCCCAGTGATTCACCATAACCAGGCCATCCAGCAACGATTGTGCTAAATAACTGGACATCCCAGCGTTGGACTGGGTCTTTGAGTGGGAGCGGCTGTCCGTCTGGACGCGGGCCCTGGGAGGAGCTGCTGGCGTCTCCAAGTTAACTCTAGAAAAGGAAAAGGAAGTGATTCAGGAGAAGGCCACTTAACTTCACTGAACATCACTTGGAAAATTAGAACTTTGAGATTTGTGATTTTCCAGTTTAATGATCATAATTCTAACCTCTTAAGATTTTTTATATTATACGTATCAAATTAATTTTTATAGTCTAGTTGCACTTTGATCAACTGTTTCTTTGCAAGCTTCAGTGGTATCAATACATCTTTCAAATAAAATGGCTTACATTAAAATTAACTAGTTACTAATTAATTAAATTAGTTTTGTGCTATGATTACATTAGTTTTATGCGTCATTTTGCAACAAGTAGTCTCCGAGATGCTAACGAGAAACGGACCTACTTAACCAAGTTGGTTCACTGTTAGCTTAGCTACAAGTTAGCATCAGACACAACAAAGGCTGTCAGTTGAATGGAGTTTAGAGCTAACCTTAGCAACCAAACTGTCATAGATAGTTAACACGTTTCTGAAGTGATTTCCATCTTCTGTATTTGTTTGTCATGAGAAAAGTGGATTATTTCCTGGGTTTCACAAACGTCAGTATGACACGTGATGCTGTAAACGGTTTAAATCTGAGCATGCACTACTCAAATCTGCACTCGACCAGAGCCGGTCTGACTGGACTCTCATCGGGGAGTGACACCCCTTCCTGAACCTTTAACTCCAGCTAAACTGATGACAGTGACAGGTGTTTCCCAGACAGGTGTCCTGCAGGGGTTCTACACAGACACCTCAGCAGGGCTGGGCACCTGGAAACAGATCGGAGTCATGGGGCCGAATGGCAGGCTTAATCCACACAGACTAACGTAGGGCTAACAAGTACATCAAAGTACTTCCTTTCCATTTTATAAGTAGCTTTGGCATGTTTATGACATGTTATATTGTTTGGGTTAATGTCAAGTTGTCATTACAAAGTCATTTCAAACAATGTGAAAAAATGACGTAATAGACAGAATGGCACCAAGATTCATACATGCTCCATGTTCGAGACAGGTGTCATGTCATGGTAATGGAACATACATGTCAGTCTTATGCACACCGCTTCAAATAAAGTGTTACCCATTCAATAGCTGGGGAAATGTGCCTACAGGGTGATGAGTGTAAGTCAGTGTTTAGCTTCAGTCTTCACACATGAACATGCTTCTCAGGCTGCTCGTACATTAGATCAGCTTGTTGCTTTGCTGAGATTTGGGAGGTGTGCTGTCTGCTGCGGGCTGTTAAGGGTTAAGAGTGTTACTTAAGTCCACTGACTGTTTGGGCTTGGCTTTGTGCGTTTTCCAGCAGGCTTAATATTTGAAGGTGTAGTTTCTTGGCTATACCTAAATAATCATAATAATAATACTTTAATTCAGTATTCAGAATGGAAGTGAGTCCCCTGTGCAGTAACTAGTCTGTTACACCTCCTGCAGTGGATTACTTTAACCAGCCGCTACTTTGGTAGACAGAGTCACTGTCTCCCTGGTGCTTTGTGTTATCATTTTACCCATATTTATAAGTTGCTGCCAATGCAAATTTCTGTAATGCTCTCCTATGAATTGTTTATAAATCTAACTTATTCTTAAAAAAACATTCTTATCTATCTTACTTGTTGTGAAATTGTTTCTTTGTTCCACAAATACTTACAGGTACAAAGCCAAACTACAGTAGCTGATAAAATCAGACAAGGAAGCCGAGGGAACAATTAAACCTGTTGGGCCAATACCAGCAACAAGTGTCCCTTCTTATGTTTCAGGAAGTGATCCACGCAGCATGTTTCCCATAGTTCCATTTGCAGGTTGACAGTCCATACACACAGGCTTCTTGTAATGAAGTGTCTTTTTCCTACACACAGAGTGGACATACAGCGGGAGAGAGAGGACAGTAGGAGGCTATGGTAAGGACGTTGGCTCATTTACATATTTGTGAAAATGCCTATGTGTTGGGACATTTTTTTGTTTTATGTTGGTGTTTTTCAGGAATTTTTACAATGTTACATGGTTCTTCTTCAACAAACCAATCATTTCACACACATTTAGTAAACTGTGAAGTTGAAGTAAAATTGTTTCCCCCGACAGTCTATCAGCTTTGACTCTTCTTTGTTGACTTAGGCTACAAAGTATTTGCTGTGTGGTTTTTGGGTTAAATTATTATTGTTGAGTTAGTGTTACCAATGCTTTTGTTGACTGAGGCAGTACTAATACACACTTATTCTTGACATTTAAAGTGGGTCAAAATAAATCCCATTTATTTGTGTTTCTCAAAGCAGGAATATACTCACTGTTGGATTCATGGGACATTTCCACAGGTTGACCTTAGATATATTTGTTTTCATAGTATTTACACTTGTATTTTCAATACTTTGCTGGCTCCTTTATCCTCTGAAAAGATAATAATAAAATGAGTGGCTCACCAGCATCACAAGCTGTCACTAGAATGAAATACAAAATTAATAAATACAAATTAGATAATAACTAGCAAAGGAAGAAAAGTTAGCGTTACTTCAGCACAATAACAAACTATGGGACTGTTCGTTTTTATTTAAGGGGCTACTGGAGGAGTTTTGGGGTCTTTAGTCAAAAAGGACTTGACCAGTAATATTTTTCTATGAGTTTCCAAAATGATTGGGAAAAAAGGCATGAC
>NW_022605592.1:47925-54461 GCF_008692095.1 Etheostoma spectabile | reverse complement strand
CCCCCCCCCCCCAACAATGTATTGATGCCTTCAGGTCTGGTTGGCGCTTGGCAAAGATGTACAGACAGCCAGTGTTCTTTCCACCCATGACATTCATGATAACCTCTGTCTTCTCATCTTACACATCACACTCCGGTTCACTAGATTTACACGAACATTTTTGTGGTAACACAATAAGTATAGAAAGTATGAAAACTAAATGTCCACTTTCTGCATTACTGCATTACTTTAAATACTAAGGTACTCCTCTAGTTCCCATGAAATAAAACAATAAAGCATTGAGACCGTTCAACAAAGCACTATGGGTAATAACAAGTTCATCTTGTGAACTGGTTGCTATGGACTTGTCACTAGGCTTCCTCAGTCATTGGATATTTTAGCATTAACATTATCTAAACTCCATTTCTCAGACCAGCGTCAGTTTGGGAGCGTGCATGCTGCTCCTTCCTTTTTTAATGAGTTGAAAAGGCCGTCCTCAATAGATAATAGATAATTTTGCAAATAATCACCAAGACCTAAAGCATATTTAAGTCGGTATGGCTGCAGCCTGGGGACCTTCCATTTCATGCTCTCCAGGCCGTGTGCTTTCTGCGAGCTTTGACTTTTCAAAATAAAAGCTCGCGTCTGGTCTGCTATGTTTTTGTATGTTGATATTTTAAATGTTTTTGAACTAAACGGTCCGGCAATCATGCCAATTAATACAATTATTTTTTTCAGCAGATGTCTTAGTTACCACAAGATGGAACTAGCAAAGCAGTTTTGTGTTTATATGTGCGCTTGGGATTTATTCAGTTTGGGAAATTGCACGGTCAGCTGTCTGTCCGGCTGACTAAACAGGGAGGGAGCCATCTGCTAGAGACGGGGGGGTCGAGACTGAGAGAGCTACATGGAAAAGTATGCACCAAACAAGCCACTTTGAAATGTTGCTGTTTTCATGAATACAAAGGCTGGGTGACCCTCCCCCCTAGACTAAAAAAGGTTGAATGACCATCCCCTCCCCTATTTTCCTCTGGTCCATTCCATAAATATTGAATGGTCCCTAAAGAGGAAGGTAGGGTACATTTGAAAAGGAAAAATGCTGAAGCCTTATAATGAAGGTAACACTGTTTATTAAGTGAAAATTGGCCTATCAACATTACTCATAGGACTAAATGAGCATTCAATAATACGGTGATGTTTGTTGCTATTTTCATGCCCTGTCTGACAGTCTTTGCAGTGTGAGGTATGTAAGTTATGACACACATTTTAGTTGAATGAAATATTATGTTAATTATGTTAATGTAGGATACTTGCCCTAAAAAGGGTCCGGGGTAGTGCTAGGACTAAAACATGATGACAGTTAGATAAGAATTGTAAATAAGAAAATTTGTTCTTAAAGATTTGCCCGGGTAAATAAGAGTTCAATAAAATAAAAACATTCCAAATAAACACTCCCAATTCATACAAAGGACTATTAAAATGTCACCTGATCATGTCTTTGTTCAGTGTTAATTTATGGGTCGTCTACTATGGGTCGTCTTTAAGTGCACATGAATCTTCATTTAAGAATCTTAATCCATTTCTCACTCACGTCCAATTCTGCACATTTAAATCTCATCTTAAAACTGATCTTCTGCTGTTTTGCCATCCAGCAACATTGGATCTCGTTGACTCAGCCAAGACAATGTGGAAGCTTCCCTGTCCAATGCAGATAAAGTTAACTTGAAGAGGACAAGCCATTAGAGGTGTGTATACTGGAACGCAATATGAGGTTGGTGTTTTTTGTAAAAAAGCATTGCTACAAACTATATCTGATATATGTCACACTTAGCTTGGCTCTGAGTCAGCAGAACAACTAGAGTTGGTCAGGTGTCCGTATCATGGAATTTAAGCTACAACTAGTTACCAAAGGAGTGTTAACCTGGTTAGGAGTACTCCGATTTGAACTGCTAAGGCGTATCCATGGCATTTGAACCGGGGTAAACGCACTGACTGATGTCATAAGAAAATGATTACGTTCAGAAACCCCCAATGCATTTATAACTGACTTGACTTTCAGTTGTTTAGTGATTAGTAGAGTTATGACTAATGTGTAAGAATTTCATATTCATGTGATTGTTTATCAATCTAATTGTAGGCTGGGAAACGATGCACTGAGTACAGCTTGATGGTATCACTGTATAATTTCTTGTTTTTTCTATCCCTCTCAATTCTTTTTTTCAAAGGAATGGCAATATCTAAGAATGGCTTGACCATATTTTCCCTTCTATTGACACTTACTATTTTGGAAACAGGGAACTTCATTGAATGTTCAAGTCTGGTATTACCGGTAGGTCGACTATATTTACATTTCTAAACAGAAAATATGGGATCACAGGTTTTATTATTGACACAAAGCAATTATTTGAAACTGTTATCTGTTGTCTCAGGTACAAAATGGAGAAGAAGACTTTCTACCTCACACCAGGGAGAAAAGGAGTGGTAAGTCCAAACTATATTCATCAATTTTTACAATAACAATGGATAGCAGAACACAGAAACACAATTTGTCAATAAATCACAGAAGACAAAAGTATAAATAAATGTATAAACAATTATATAAACACATACATAAATGTGGAGGTTTTACATTACTCTGCACAGGTGCTCCGATCAACCAAAAAGAGTCATTACTGTAGTGAGAAATCCATGATCCCTAACTGGCTTCCCATGCCTAATGAAGTCCCTTATACATCATGTTGTATTTTTCACCCAGCGCTGTTGGCTCCGGTTGAGTACACAGTGGATGTGGAGCTGAATGTTACCACTATCGAGACGTTGGACTACCTTAGGAGCCTCCTGCACAATGGCAGCTTTACCCTGGCCTTGGGTCCCACTGTGAATGTCACAGACGTTGACATCACCACAGGTAAGAAGGGAGCGTCTTCTGGTCAGAACACTGTGGGTGCTACTTTGGTAAATCAAGGTGCAGGATGCCCTAAGTCAAAGTGTACTCTGCCCTCTTACAAGAGCTTACCGTGTAATGTCTTACCCATTAACTCCAGATATCTGGAGGAAGTGATACAGCATCTAAAGTTTGAAGCCACTTTGTAATGCTCTCAGTCAGGAACCTTGCCATCATTTTTTTAACGTAATGGGGTAAAACCCGTTGTTTAGGGTTAAGGAAAGATCATAGGTGGGATTAAAAACATTTAACACAAAAGTGGTTTCCCGGGTGAAGGTCCTGCAGGCGCTGGGCAGCATAGGGGAACCTACCGGCCCAGTGACTGCAGGGACCAAACGTATGTGGGCAATCAATGATTAATCTAATAGGTGTGTTTTATTTCCTCATAGTTCTCAACCAAGTGTGAAATATGAAATGATCTTTGAAACTACTGCATTTCTTTATTTGCAGACTAGTGTGTGCTCTCTTTTTTTCTTACTTGTGTTTTTGTTTGGTTTAGTGTGTTATCCTAATGGTACCAGCTTCCAGTGCATATGTGAAGACCAGTATGCTTGGTCATATAATAACTGTCTTACATACGGGGCATGTGATGAGATCACTGACCAAACATGTGGGTGTATCAACAGTCTCCCTACCAATGGGCAATCCTGCCAGCCAAAGAAAGGTAATAGAGACATTAAATGGTTTCTTTATGCTAATTTAAGGCATATTATTAAAAGCATACCTTTATATTTCAACAGCATCTTGATGTTTCTATTCTATGTGGAAAGTTATGCGACCAAATATGAGCATGGCAGTTCAATCTTGAACGTTTAGAAGTTTTACTGCCCACATTCACTTTTTCTAATGTGTTAAACATTTTTCTGCTTGGTACGATGAAACAAATTGTGTGGAAGTGACTCTCCTTTGCTACATTCCTGTTTGTAAGTTAATTTGTATTAGTGAGTCCTCATGGGGGTCCTTCTTATTTTATCCCTCATGCATGCTTATTTTGACAAAAGACACTGCTTCATCAGCATTTTCTTTCTCTCAACAGACTTTTCAGTGTATCCTCGAACAACACTTTCACCATCAACAGGTAAAGCTTAGAAGTCACTGCTGATTTTAATCAGAAAGCACATGACCAGGATGCATTTGATGTGTACTGTGCTTCTATTTTCTCAAACCTATTTAAGGTTTTACAATTGTTCTTTTAATTTTGCCCTCTGCAGCTCCTCCAGTTCTTTATGAATACATCATTTCTGTTGAGTTAAACACCACTGATACGCTAATAAATCAACTGAGGACCACTCTGAGAAGCCTCAGTTACCCCTTCAGCATCAACAACCACATACAAATCTCTGAGGCCAACATTACTACAGGTAAGAACAGTAACTATACACACCTTGCTTTAACACATGTTTATCCTTAACATTTGTTTGGTTGTACATCAAATGTCTTCTCAAAAAGCCACTTGTTATTGTGATCTTGAAAACCACTGATGAATACGTTCTGGATGTTTCCAGTTTGCTCTCCGAGCAGTGGTGGTTACCGGTGTTTATGTGAGGATCAGTATCGTTGGTCATGTGACCAGTGTTTCCTGTATGGATCCTGTGACAACATCACTGATGACACATGTGGATGTATCAATGCCCTTCCTCCTGATGGACGGCACTGCCAGCCTGCTGATCAATACAGTAAGCAAGTTTAAGGAACTATTTTAAGATAATTCAGCTAAGATCTTTGACATGTAATGTGGTGCAACTATTCTAATAGCATATTTGCAAGATCTCTATTCTACTTTATGTCTACTCTTGTCTCTTTGTCCTCCATCAGACTTCACAGCTTGTCCTAGAACAACAACCTCTCCACCACCTACAAGTAAGACTGAATGGACAATATTTAATAATTCCAACCTCAAATGTTGTCATACCTACTGTGGAAACAGCGATTTGTTTTTCCTTCTGCCTTTATTTTGCCTCTTCCACTCCTCCATTTCTTTATGAATACATCATTTCTGTTGAGTTAACACCACCTGATACGCTAATAACTCACTGAGGACCACTCTGAGAAGCCTCAGTTACCCCTTCAGCATCAACAACCACATACAAATCTCTGAGGCCAACATTTCTACAGGTAAGAACAGTAACTGTACACAACTTGTTTGTACTGTCATTTATTTTGGATATTCTCATAAAGCTCTATTGATACCATACTAGTACTTACATACATATAATAACCCTGTTTAATCCGTTATTTTACCATCGCTGCTTTCTTGCCCACACCGTTGCTTTAAACACATGTGTATATATATATATATATATATATATATATCATATATAACATCCCCTGAAAAATCCTTGTCGCTTGTATACAAATTGACCTAAGTGCTGCTGAAATATATTTCTAATCAAGATTTGATTACAAGAAATGGCTCATTTTAATCCCAACAGCTTGTTTGTAATAATGTTTCAGTGCAAAAAAGTATTCTTATTCACAGCTTGGTAAAGCCCTTGAGTCACTTTTGCAAAGACACAAGTTTTGTCTCCTTGTCATATGAGCTTCACCTGACAATAATGGATCAATTAGGTCTCAGGTGTATAAAAACAAACCCCAGTACACTAGACCTTTCACATCAACTGCAACTATACCTCTGCAAACATGCCCTAAGATTCACCCTGGAGTAAGTTTTTGATTATAAGAAGCTGAGACCAGATCCACTGCTGATGTGGCAGACACGTTCATGTGTCTCAGCGTCAAGTACAGAGGATTAAAAACATTTGAAGCCACTGGAGACGTTTTTGACAAGCCCAGTCCAGGCAGACCCCGCAAGACAACTGCTGCGAGAGACCGTTTGTTGGCTCAAAAATCCAGTCACAGGGCCCATTTTCCACTGCAGCAGACCTCCACCAGACCTGGTCCCTGAAGTCCCTGTGTCAACCAGAACAGTTTGTCGGATTCTGTCTCGAAATGGCCTCCATGTCGAATCATTGCCGAAGCCCACTAACAAAAGACATTGAAAAAACAACCGTGTGGCATGTTCCAAGGCCCACAGCCTGCTAAAAGGTGGAACGCTGGAGAAGTGGAAGAAAGTGGATTTTTCAGATGAACTCTTCTGTTGATTTACCACCACATTTGCTGCAAATATTGCAGGAGACCTACTGGAGCCCGCTGGATCCAAGATTCACCCAGAAACCAGTGAGTTTGGTGGCGAAAATCATGGTCTGGGGTTCCCGCCACCAGTATGGGGGTGTGCGAGAGATCTGCGGGGAAGGCACATCAATAGTCTCAAATACCATAGAAATCTTAGCTACCTCTTATATTCCCAACCATAAAAGAGGCCAATTCTCCGCCGGAGGTGCTTCCACGCATCTTCCATCTCCCAGTTTCTTCGGTCCTCAAGGCGAAGAAGATCCAGATGGTCCAGGATTGGCCGGCCCATTCACGCATGAACATCTGGCGGTGTGGGGGGTTAGGATGACATAGGAAGCATAGAACCAACCTAGAGAATATGAGCATCCAGTGCTGTGGTAGGATGAAATTGAGGAGCATTTGTGGAATGTTTATCTCCAACCCCAAGCATGTACAAGATTTGATTGATACTTCGTACTGTCACAGCAAGACTTGCTTTCTC
>NW_022605592.1:47731-47900 GCF_008692095.1 Etheostoma spectabile | reverse complement strand
AATTAAAAGTCAGGTTAATAGCAGGTGTTTCTACAAAATAGAGAAGCGACAAGACTTTAGTCAGGGACTGTATATATACATACATACATACATACATATCCTAAATATTTATTTTCTGTACATCAAATGTCTTCTCAAAAAGCCACTTGTTATTGTGATCTTGAAAACC
>NW_022605592.1:47372-47499 GCF_008692095.1 Etheostoma spectabile | reverse complement strand
AAGATAATTCAGCTAAGAACTTTGACATGTAATGTGGTGCAACTATTCTAATAGCATAATTGCAAGATTTCTATTCTACTTTATGTCTACTCTTGTCTCTTTGTCCTCCATCAGACTTCACAGCTTG
>NW_022605592.1:45836-45987 GCF_008692095.1 Etheostoma spectabile | reverse complement strand
TCTACTCTGGTTAGAGCCTGTTTGTGCTGTCCTCTGAAGGGAGTAGTACACACCGTTGCAGGAAATCTTCAATTTCTTAGCAATGTCTCGCAGGGAATAGCCTTCATTTCTAAGGACAAGAATAGACTGTCGAGTTTCAGATGAAAGTTCT
>NW_022605592.1:45603-45761 GCF_008692095.1 Etheostoma spectabile | reverse complement strand
GGTCAGTTTTGTAGCTTCTGTAACGACCTAAACTGTTTTCAGATGTGGGAACATGATTACACAAAGGTTTTCTAATCATCAATTAGCCTTATGAGCCAATGAGCAAACACATTGGACCATTACAACATTGGAGTGATAGTTGCTGGAAATGGGCCTCT
>NW_022605592.1:45493-45593 GCF_008692095.1 Etheostoma spectabile | reverse complement strand
GGAGATATTGCACCAAAAACCAGACATTTGCCGCTAGAATACTCATTTACCACATTAGCAATGTATAGAGTGGATTTCTTCAAAGTTAAGACTAGTTTAA
>NW_022605592.1:45318-45456 GCF_008692095.1 Etheostoma spectabile | reverse complement strand
AAAATAAGGACATTTCAATGTGACCCCAAACTTTTGAACGGTAGTGTATATATACATACATATCCTAAATATTTCTTTGGCTGTACATCAAATGTCTTCTCAAAAAGCCACTTGTTATTGTGATCTTGAAAACCACTG
>NW_022605592.1:44341-45293 GCF_008692095.1 Etheostoma spectabile | reverse complement strand
ACAATAGGTTTTTCGCTTGAAACGTGCTTCTGTCTTGAATCGACAGCTGCAATGTCGTCCACAGTACCAAGAAGGCATTGATACATCCACATGTTCTCATGAATGTAATAGTCAAGGATCCATACAGGGGACAACACTGGTCACAGACAAACATAACTGATCACTCACATGAAACACCGTCACCCCCACTGCTCGGAACAACTGGAACATCCATAACGTATCATCAGGGTTTTACAAGATCACAATACAATTGGGCGTTTTGAAGACATTGATGTACCGCCAAAGAAAAATATTGAGCATATTATGTATTATACACCCCCGTTCAAAAGTTTGGGGTCACATTGAATGTCCATTTTGACGGAAAATCACTGTACTTGTTCAATGAAATAACTTTAAACTAAGTCTTACTTTGAGAATATCCACTCTATACCTTGCATGTATACTGATTATTCTAGCGGCAATGTCTGGTTTTGGTGCACAATTCTCCATAGGGGTATAAGGCCCGATTTCCAGCACTATCAGCTCCCATGTTTAATGTCCATGTGTTTTGCTCCATTGGCTCACGGCTAATTGATGATTAGAAAACCTTTGTTTAATCCATTTCCACATCTGAAAAAAACCAGTTATGTTACAGAAGCGACAAAACTGGACGCTTGCCTTTGGAGCAGATTGAGTTTCTGCAGCATCCCCATGTGTGAGGTCAATGAACGCTCACCATGGCTCAGAAAAAGAGAAATTTCATCAGAAACTCGACAGTCTATTCTTGTCCCTTATATGATGAGCGTAGTCGCTGCGAGACATGGCGAGAAATTGAAGATTTCCTGAAGATAATTCAGCTAAGAACTTTGACATGTAATGTGGTGCAACTATTCTAATAGCATATTTGCAAGATTTCTATTCTACTTTATGTCTAGTCTTGTCTCTTTGTCCTCCATCAGACTTCACAGCTTGT
>NW_022605592.1:43327-44331 GCF_008692095.1 Etheostoma spectabile | reverse complement strand
CAACCTCTCCACCACCTACAAGTAAGACTGAATGGACAACATTTAATCATTGCACACCATTAAATATGTGTCATACCTTACTGTGAAACAAGAGATGATCTTTTCCTTCTGCCTTTTAATTTTTGCCCTCTGCAGCCCCTCCAGTTCTTTATGAATACATCATTTCTGTTGAGTTAAACACCACTGATACGCTAATAAATCAACTGAGGACCACTCTGAGAAGCCTCAGTTACCCCTTCAGCATCAACAACCACATACAAATCTCTGAGGCCAACATTTCTACAGGTAAGAACAGTAACTGTACACAACTTGTTTGTACTATCATTTATTTTGGATATTCTCATAAAGCTCTATTCGTACCATACCAGTATTACCTGGGGGCCTGTAGTTATTTGTAATAATTGTGAATGTGGTGCTGATTTTAATTCTGTATGAATCTCCCATGTCTGTAATTTGTCCAATACAAATTCCACTGTAAATTACCCACCATATTTCACCAAGCACAGCAGTTGTGTGATAATATTGGTCTTGTGCCAATTGGCATCTCAGTGATTCGAGGTTGTATTGGCTGTGTTGGCAATCATAAAGCAAAGCTTTGGAATTATATGTAGAGTTAATATCAGTAAATTCAATAAAATACAGACTTAACTTATCCAATGCAAAATGTGGTGCACCAAACTCAGATATGGGACGGTTCTAACAACGCTTTATCTGTTATTTTACCATCGCTGCTATCTTGCCCACACCTTGCTTTAACTTATACAGTACAAGCCAAAAGTTTGAACACACCTTCTCATTCAAGGAGTTTCCTTTTATTTTCATGACTATTTTCATTGTAGATTCTCAGTGAAGGCATCAAAACTACGAATGAACACATGTGGAATTATGTACTTGACAAAAAGTGTGAAATAACTCTTAAGTGGGTCTTATATTTTAGATTCCTCAAAGTAGCCAACCTTTGCTTTTTTGATAGCGCTGCAAACCCTTGGTGTTCTCTCAATGAG
>NW_022605592.1:43097-43317 GCF_008692095.1 Etheostoma spectabile | reverse complement strand
TAGTCACCTGAAATGGTTTTCACTTCACAAGTGTGCCTTGTCAGGGTTAATGAGTGGAATTTCTTGCCTTATTAATGGGGTTGGGACCATCGGTTGTGTTGTGTCAAAGTCCGGTTAATACACAGCCGACAGCCTATTGGACGACTGGTAGAATTCATTTCATGGCAAGAACCAATCAGCTAAGTAAAGAGAAACAAGTGGCCATCATTACTTTAAGAAA
>NW_022605592.1:42844-43075 GCF_008692095.1 Etheostoma spectabile | reverse complement strand
AATTGCGAAAACTTTGAATGTGTCCCCAAGTGCAGTCACAAAAACCATCAAGCGCTACCACAAAACTGGCTCACATGAGGACCCCCCAGGAAAGGAAGACCAAGAGTCACCTCTGCTGCTGAGGATAAGTTCACCAGCCTCATAAATCCTCAGAAATTGCAAGTTAACAGCACCTCAGATTAGAGAGCAGATGAATACCACACAGAGTTCTAGCAGCAGACACATCTCTAG
>NW_022605592.1:42409-42797 GCF_008692095.1 Etheostoma spectabile | reverse complement strand
AGCTAGGAAACCACTGCTAAGGAGAGGCAACAAGCAGAGGAGATTTGTTTGGGCCAAGGAACACAAGGAATGGATATTGAACCAGTGGAAATCTGGGCTGATGAGTCCAAGTTTGAGATCATTGCTTTCAACCTCCGTGTCTTTGTGCAACGGAGAAGAAGTTCCGGATGGATTCTACATCCCCGGTTCCCACCGTGAAGCATGGAGGAGGAGGTGTGATGGTGTGGGGGTGGTTTGCTGGTGATACTGTTGGGGATTTCTTCAAAATTGAAGGCATACTAAACCAGCACGGCTACTACAGCATCCTGCAGTGGCATGCTAGCCCATCCAGATTGCGTTTAGTTGGACCATCATTTATTTTTCAACAGGACAATGACTCCAAACACCC
>NW_022605592.1:42212-42399 GCF_008692095.1 Etheostoma spectabile | reverse complement strand
CAGGCTGTGTAAGGGCTATTTGACCAAGAAGGAGAGTGATAGAGAGCTGCACCGCCACAGTCCCCGGACTTGAACCCAATCCAGATGGTTTGGGGAGAGCTGGACCACAGAGTGAAGGCAAAGGGCCAACAGGTGCTGAGCATTCTGGGAACTCCTTCAAGACTGTTGGAAAACCATTTCAGGTGAC
>NW_022605592.1:41889-42202 GCF_008692095.1 Etheostoma spectabile | reverse complement strand
AGCTCATCAAGAAAATGCCAAGAGTGTGCAAAGCAGTAATCAGAGCAAAGGGGGGGTACTTTAAATAAACTAGAAAATAAGACATGTTTTCAGTTATTTCTACATTTTTTTTGTTAAGTTCATAATTCCATATGTGTTCATTCATAATTCTGGTGCCTTCAATGATAATCTACAATGTAAATAGTCATGAAAATAAAGCAAACGCATTGAATGAGAAGGTGTAACCAAACTTTTTTTGTACATGCTAAATATTTCTTTTCTGTACATCAAATGTCTTCTCAAAAAGCCACTTGTTATTGTGATCTTGAAAACC
>NW_022605592.1:41588-41715 GCF_008692095.1 Etheostoma spectabile | reverse complement strand
AGCCTGCTGATCAATACAGTAAGCAAGTTTAAGGAACTATTTTAAGATAATTCAGCTACGATCTTTGACATGTGGTGCAACTATTCTAATAGCATATTTGCAAGATCTCTATTCTACTTTATGTCTA
>NW_022605592.1:41302-41438 GCF_008692095.1 Etheostoma spectabile | reverse complement strand
AATTCCAAACCTTCAAATATGTGTCATACCTTACTGTGAAACAAGAGATTATGTTTTCTTTCTGCCTTTTAATTTTGACCTCTGCAGCCCCTCCAGTTCTTTATGAATACATCATTTCTGTTGAGTTAAACACCAC
>NW_022605592.1:40946-41093 GCF_008692095.1 Etheostoma spectabile | reverse complement strand
CCTGTTTTATCCGTTATTTTACCATCGCTGCTTTCTTGCCCACACCTTGCTTTAACACATGTATATCCTTAACATTTGTTTGGCTGTAAATCAAATGTCTTCTCAAAAAGCCACTTGTTATTGTGATCTTGAAAACCACTGATGAAT
>NW_022605592.1:40018-40808 GCF_008692095.1 Etheostoma spectabile | reverse complement strand
TCAATGCCCTTCCTCCTGATGGACGGCACTGCCAGCCTGCTGATCAATACAGTAAGCATTCAAACTTGATGTGAATTAGGCTTGTGCTGATTACCCATTGGATCACATTTTGACGATTAAAGGGATGATCTGCAATTGTTTTTTCCTACGCCTTTATTAAAGGGGTTTGAGTTAACTTGCTATCACCACTAAGATTTTGATAAAGTAATATCTAGGCTGCTGCCAGGGGACAAGAGTTGCTGAGAGAAGACGAGAGCTTTGAGTGCTTGAGGTAACTAGTGTAGGTTCAAATACAAATGGGATAATTTGCCGCTGTACTGAAGAATATGACAAAAGTAACTGCACCAAAGTAAGACCCTATCCGCAACCCAGAAGCACCGCCAACCGTTATTGAGGCTCCGAATATGCATATGTTATGTCTAATGATCTGTTCAATGATGCCAGTCTGTCAGACTGATCTCGAGTAACCACGATTGAGTGCTTTGAAAATATAAGCGATTACCCAAGTCTGGCGTGAAAATAAGCAGAAAGTGGTAGTTTTCTAAGAAGTGTTTGTGTGCAGGATTGTTTGTACTTAGTATCTTTTTCTCTCTGTTATCTTTACAGACTTTACAGCTTGTCCTGTCACAACTACCTCTCCATCTCCAACACGTAAGACAAAGAAGACATCTCTGCATCGATAAAGAACAGGAAATTATTGCAATCGCTACTTCAAACACCAACATGTCATATCACAGAACGCATGTTTGTTTTAATATCCCTCTGCAGCTCCTCCAGTTCTTTATGAATA
>NW_022605592.1:37897-40008 GCF_008692095.1 Etheostoma spectabile | reverse complement strand
TTTCTGTTGAGTTAAACACCACTGATATTACGCTAATAAATCAACTGAGGACCACTCTGAGAAGCCTCAGTTACCCCTTCAGGATCAACAACCACATACAAATCTCTGAGGCCAACATTACTACAGGTAAGAACAGTAACACATCTACAAAATGTATTACCATGCACTGAAAAGTATTTCAAATGACATTAACAAATATCTCATTTTGTTTCATATGCTAAGCTGATTGCCATTTTCTTTGTAGTTTGTTACCCAAATGGTACAACGTTCCAATGCAGATGTGAAGAACAGTACCGTTGGCCTTGTCACATGTGCTCCACTTTTGGCAAATGTGACGATGTCATTACCAATACTTGTGGATGCATTGATGCCATTCCTCCAGATGGGGCTTATTGTCAGCCACTGTCCGGTAGGCGCTGAAAGCCTTTTACTTTTGTGCATCAGTCACAGTTAAGATGCAAGTTTTCAGGAATGACCCTGTCTCTGTCTCTTTTTCAAACAGATCTCTTCATTTGCCCATTGCCAACTACGAATGGTATGAAATACAAGTGTGTTTTTCAGACCTGTATGGACTGTAAAGATTTAATTCTATATGTATTTTTGCCTGGTGCCCCACTACTCGTTTTGCCTCTTTACTTAGTCTGTTGCTTATTCACTCTGATTTATCAACCTTCTGCTGGCTGAATCAGGAACCATTTGTACATATAACTATGAATAGTAATGCACTGTAGTTTGTATGTATTCCGCATATTTATTGCTATATATACTACATTAACTGCTGCTGCATAAGAATGCTGGGCTCCATTTAGGGAGGTGGTCGTGGTGGATGGGTAGGTGGGTGGGTCATTAAATACATGGGTTTCAAGTGGGAGTGCAGAGTTTGTGTCCCAGGGAAAACCCAAGACTTCTACCTAGAAAAAGGGGTCCAGTGTTTTAATCCAAACCACAATGTATTTTTCCTATCTTAACTAGATGTTTGGTCCCGAAACTTAGAGAGATTTTGTCCAATTATGTCACTACATCAGCTACGACTACCACAACAATTAAGTGATACATTCAATAAAACAAGAGTTAAACTTATACAGTAAACTAAAAGACAACACTGGCATATGTATGTCTTTATTGCTATCATCAACTGCCATGCATGGAAGTGCAAAGAACAGTGGAATCCATAGTGCATGAGTAGTCCAATGAACTGGATCTCAATAAACTGGTATTTAAATTGTCTTTTCAGGCACAACACCTGTTAATACGACAACAGCACCCACAACTGCTGTGACCAGTAAGTATTTACGCAGAAGTAACACTCCTCTGATTTTATCATAATATATCATAATGCTTTCTTGATTCCACACCAATACTACAGGGTAAGGGTTAAGTTAGGTTTTGTTTCTTATTAAATTACAGCAAACGTTTAAGTGTTTTTTATGTAAAATAAACTTTAAGCTTTAAGTGGAAATTTGGTATTTTTGAACTTCAAACCTATTTTTCCATGCATTTGTGTCTAAGTGACTAATATGTGAAAAGATCTTTGCATTTGGTTCAGTAGTGAACCATGCTGCAATATAATCAGGGGCCCTGAATAAATTCAGGGCGAATGCGCATTGTCAATGTAGGCTACAGTACGTCCACTTATCGTGCTGTTTCTGCCACTTTCAAGTCCAGATTTTCATTAAAAGTGCAGAACTAATAACTATTCTTTTCAGATCCTACACTGCAAACATTAACAAACAAGTGCTGTAGTCAGTTTTATGATTTTAAATGAAGCGATTGTGTATTCCATTAATGCAAATGGTTACACAATATTCTTTACAGACCTGAACACTACAACAGCCATAACTACTAACAGAACAACTCTAAACACTACTACAGACACGAAAGCCCCATTGACAATGGAAACAATTAAATGCATTTGTAACATTACTATTACTTTTTATACATGAACTACATCATTCTTTAAAACACATTCAGTAAAAATGCTGAATCATTATCATACTGTGAATAATCTGGGCTTAAAACCTGTTTGTTTTCTCTGTACCACTGGTGGTTCGAAATTGGAACGCACCATGAAAGGACGTTATACTTGCATTAAACCGTCATAAACACGCTCA
>NW_022605592.1:24425-37887 GCF_008692095.1 Etheostoma spectabile | reverse complement strand
CACATCGTTAGAAAGCTTAAAGTCTCATGATTCCATTTAGCCCACACAAAGCAATAAGGTGACTTACAGCGGTTATAATCATGTTCTGAAATAAAGAAAGACAGACAGATTCGAGTCTAATCGAGTGTGTGTTCCTACCTGTCTCCTTGGGTCCTTTATCAAAGTTGCGCCAAAGACTTGGTTTTCCCCTACATGCCCAACACCAAGCATTAGAAAAAGATCCCAAGCTTGTAATCCATATTAATCTGGTTCCCCCCTCACAATCTTGTAGTTTCCTGGCCATTTTTCGACGTTCGAAATCTTTAGATCAATGCACGTCATTTTCCTACGGTTTTGGATCGCGTGTGACTTTTTTTTCCTGGCGCGCTAACATTCTCACCGCCACCCTCAGAATCTGTGGTTGTGCATTTTCCAATTAACTTTGGGTGTTTCTTCTCACCAATAGCATTAGTATTTCCCAAGAATACCCAAGGTAAATGCCCAATCCAATCCCACAGTCCCCCATTGGCCCACGTGGGAAAAAACTGACAGCATATCCCAACGAGTCCATAGAAAGATGTCTAGAACCTGGGCATTCCTGTTTAGCAATCTGAAACGAGTTGAAGATACAAAATGGGCCAAAAAACTCATCACGAAGGCGAGGAGGGAGTAAACCCAAAAAAAATAAACAAAAAGAAAAAACATGAAAGAATGGACAAACAAGAAAAAAAGAAAGTTATATTTGCCTGCCCGCCCCCCGCCCCCCCCACTCAGTGTTCAATTTTGAATTGTTAGTAAGTTGCGTCTGCTATTAGATTTGGTGTGCGGTCCAGTTCTCATGCCAAAGCTCCTAATGCAGCTCCAGCATGTTCGTAACTCCTACAAAAAAGACAAACGTTTCAGGTATTTCTGCTGCTACACACAGTTGCACGCCATAACAAAAGAAAACAACGGCTTACGTAGTAGTAGTGTTTTTTTAGTATTACTACTTTCGCGTTTTGACTTCTACCTAACACCAGCTCCGCAACAAACACATGTCCTGTTCCTTAAGCCACACGGACAGATGGATGATGACTGATACCGGCGAGGCAGACAGATTTGCATCCACCATAGCAACGACTGACGAGATGCTGCCTGTGTTGAATCACCTCTCTGGCACTATCACAAAAACCGTGCTGCTACTGATTCCTATGTTACACTACTAGCATCAACACGCAGGACCCTTGCACGTGCATGCGAGAAGTTATTTTCTCATCATTCAAGCCTGCTTCATTATAGTTTTTGGGCCACTGGGGACAGAAGAAAACGCTAGTGTCAGAACATTGACCTGTTACTTTTTAACCCTCATGTTGTTCCTCTGTAAAATTACCCTTTTCCTATATCAATGTTCTTTAATTCCCCAAATAACATGATTGCTTCCACACACGCACAAAACAGTGGGGTGCCCCTGATGGTAATAATAGAATGCAGGTTTAGGGTAATTCCTCTGGCTTTGTCTATGTTTTTACATTCTATGGCAGATGTTTCCCAAACTTATAGTCGGGACCCAAATGGGTAAATTTGCCCTTCAATCCTTCTGTTAATGAGTGTTCTTTTTTGCTACACTGGTCTGTTCGCTCGAGTCCAATGGGGAATGGTAACAAGTGAGAGTGGTCATTTTATGAGTCTCCCTGGTTCACCAGGCATTCAAAGGGAAACCGAGCAGCGCCGCAGGCATACATGACATGGAAAAAAATATACTTCAGATACATTTAATCATGTTTTGTTCCGTCTATTGTCCACATTTTTAAACTTTAATGTTAACAATGATTCATGGTGTACTTTTTGTAATTTGGGTTCCCGGTTAGAACCCACCAATTCTCTTTTGGGTCTTAAACTGAAAATGTTTGGGAACCACTGGTCTAGATGGGTGTTAGCAGATAGTCCTACAGCGGATTTTAAGCTGTTATGCTCCAAACAGCTGCCCTGCATCGGCTGAAATAACCTATGTGGGCGAGGGCATTAATCTAATAATGGCTGAAACTGTAGCTTAGAAGCTCTGTCTGCTTAGGGAGCTGCGTATTCTGGGATACATACTCTGGTGACTTCTCCTCCACAGCTGACGCTTTCACATTTCCATTTGATACATTTTTGACGAAAATATTCATGCCTTTCATCAAAATTTACCCGGTTTCCTAACGGCAACTTCTTTCCTCGTGGAGAAAAAGCCATTGCGGGGCTATAAATCTGACTTCTTCGGACATTGATGTGATGTGCTATGATTCTGTGTGTAACAGATTTTGCAAACACTCCTCTTTACGTCTCTGTTTTAAGCAATTAGACAACGTTATGGAGCAAATCCAAACGACAGAGAGAATAACAGGGTGGGGTTGGCCGGAGGGCTGCTGACTAAGGACGTTCCCAAATAGGAAAAGCTCGACCTGACTCCGCCGTGGTCCTGGCATTGTACTGTGATGTACCATCTAAAGAAAACATTCATTGGCACATTGTATATGTTCTCACAAAGAACGACCATGGAAGCTTCCATGTAATATGTCAGGCCCATACATATATTAACCTTCAACATCATCAGCATGTGGGTTAACCTTAACCTTATGTCTAATCTGAACATCATGCTGCCCCTCCGCATCCCTTCTGTCCAGTGTAAGGACATCTGTACATTGTATCTTCCACTACGCACAACAATCCAAACAGTATTGCGCAACGACTCTAAGTATGTTCAATCGATCACCCTCCCATAAGATCTCTGTTTTCATCTTAAGAGACTCACACCGTGTTTATTGCTCTGGTTGGGATTTCCTCCTGAGCTCTGACGGCATGTTCCCAATTAGGACGAGTCACTGCACAATACCGCGGTGCAAGGCTGGAATTCTCGATCCAGGGCTTCCGCAGCTGCGTTGAAACGATCTGATCTTATAAGCAACTGTCGGTTTTCTATTTTGTTCTTGATAACAGAACTTTGTGTCTAGGTTCAAGGCACTTAGCTTACACTTGACATCTGTACCAAAACGATTTAAATAGAGGAGCTTCTGGCAGCTAAATAGACAGATGTTTTTTATCTCGGGAGCAAAAAAAGAGCTAACAGTTGTGAATATTAATATAACACATTGCTAAATGTCCTCCAGAGTGTTTTTCCATGTCAGCTGGATGTTGTAAACGGTGATATTTCTGGGGTTCGGGTGTAGCCGCGGACATCGGGCCACCCTTCCTCTTTCTGTGCGCAGGTCCAAGTTTGATAATCAATAATGAGTAGTATTTACGAGAAGATATCTCTTAAACAGATAAAAAATAAAAAAGCTAATACAGTACGTCATCAGACATAGCCCTAGGACCAAGATTGCCTTTTGGCCATGCGTTCTTTTGGACTTGTTTCCGCATGATGCAACCAAGCGCCGCTTTAACTGCGATTGGTCCAATACTGCTTGGACTTACGATAAAAAACGAAGGCTTTGATAAACCAACAGCTTGCCCCGTTGCCTACGTCTGCCTTCATATTCAATGTAGTTCATGAGATGATTTGAGAGGGCTGCCCCCGCTTGAGTGATTGTGATTTCGGATCCTTATAGCTTCTTTCATGCTGAATGAACTTATTATCAGAACCTATGAGCACAAATCTGTTTTAAACACACGATCTAAAGTGGGCTTTTTATGATTCTTTGTGGGAAACTCCCTTTTCTAACAGATTGTCGATAATAATCTTAACTTATGGCTTAGTCGTGAAATCCTACTGATGTTATTCGACTAGAATTTCTCTGAGGACAGACCGAACCTAAATAGGCAGACTGTTTTGCTCTAATTGCAAAATCAATTATATAAGTGTAGGATTTGGTCAATACTGTCGTTACGTTTTCTTCTGCCCCCAGTTTCTGCTTTAAAGCTGCAATAACTTAATTTCTCTGTATCTGTTATTAGTCAAACTATTAGTGGCGTACAAACACAAACCGTTTGTAGAGGTGCATCATGCGTATTTAGAGGCCTTTTTAATCAATACAAGAAAACAGAATTTAAGAGGGTTGTATTGTGCTATTGGTAATCCAGCCTGAACACACATTTGGCTTAGGAAAACTGAAGTCTTCTCGAGTCTTGCCATAACAACATATCGGCTAGAGCCAGACAGCTTTCAGTCTGAACTCAGAAAAAAAGAAGGTCAAGGGGAGTTACAGAAGGTCCCTTTATTTTCATTTTTATTAACGATAGTATTTTTTCTCTGTGCGCCTGAGCCCAATTTGTGTGGTTAATGTCATTAACGTAAGCATAGTATACAAAACTAAGACCTATAAGGACACCAAACCCCTGGCCCATGTCCCCTCTGTGTTTCCTGTTTCAGTGACATTTTGTTGCTTTTGAAAGCATACTGTAATTGTTGTGACTGGGACTAACATGAAGGCTTTTCTGGTGGCATAACGGCAGGAAGCACACGCCCGTTAATTAACATTTCGGAGTACAACATGCTATGGTGTTCTAAAACATTATGACACATAATTCAATGTAGGCATTTCTGTCTTTAAACAATAACAACGGGCCCACTCTTGGGCCTGTAAGCCTGGTCTCAAACTCGCGGCCCTGGGCCCATTGCGGCCCGCGGATGATATTTTTGTGGCCCCCTACTCTTGCCTCAAAGTTAAGTGTTAGGCGGCCCCGCGTCCTGAAACTTTTCGTCACTGCGCATGTACTTGTGGCTCCGTAGTCTCGTGACCAGCGGCGTAACCGTTGTCAAGCTGCTAAGTACCCCTTTGTGGCAAATGCCTGAGGTTTTTGACAATGTGATGTCTGTTGTTGTGAAATGCACCAACCAATATCAGTCTCGGTGTTTAACAGCAACCGCAGTTCAGCGCCTTCCTTTTTTGAGGACATAGGAGTTTTTTTTTGGAATACCCAGACTCACTTCCGCTTCCCCCAAGAAGTTGAGTTTGGAGCCCCTGCCGGAGCTCTACTGCCATTAACTATCAGTTTGTCCTTGGTCAAATTGACCCTTTCAGTTAATTTTGTTTTTTGTCACAAAAATGGGCCGTCGAAATAAAGGCGCTAAAATGTAACCTTAAAAAAAAAAAAATTTGAAGAACGACACACATTAAAAAAAAGCACCCCACTACAAAGTGGACACAAATGGGAAAAAAAGTGATTAATATTTTGAAAAATGTTTTTTTTTTCATGGTTGATTGAAAACAACACAAGGTTAGAGATCCTCCTTTCACGTGCTTCCACTGGAAGTAATTGGTCAAAACCACGGAGTCCTCGTTCTGAATTAATATGTATTAATGGATTGAAATGGTGTGCGCCTGATCTGGTTGTTGGCAAGCATATCTTAGATATCACGTCACTATCGATCTTAGTGTGGTAACTTTTTGATGTCAATGAACCTCCCGTTTTTGCCAATGAGTCGCTAAACCAAAACTAATCAGACGTCCGCTCCACACAACCCTCTTCTTTTCTCCGTTCGGTTTTGTTCAGAAATGGACGTACGTGACGTTTTTTTAAAACCTCCGTGGCTCCTCTTGTTCCAACACCTTGCAAAAATTGTTCTTTCCCGATATCTGCATCTAAAGTATAGTTTGTTAATTGGTTAGGGACGATATGTTTCTTTTATAAACCTGAGAGCTAATGTAGGTCTGTGTGCTTGCGACATGTTGGGTCCATCAGGTCGAAACTGGCAATGAATTTTTTGGCGTGGCATCCAGTTGTGACTTTCCTGGGTTGAGTGGAGCTTGCTGTTGACGTCCAACGACAGAGGGACTGAAACTTTTCGAAGTTCTGTTATGCTGGCTCAAACTATCTGAGACTAAATCAAACAGCCAGAAGTTTGGAGGCTGACAAAATCTGGGCCAGAGATGCTGGTCGACCGCCAACCCCATTTAACTACTATTTTTGATCCATTATGGTTCGTCAACTTCGTTCCACTAGTGCAGAATGTTGGAAAAAAATCAAATGCAATGAATGCCCATTGTTATTATGATAGAAACCTCTACAAAAGAATTGTTCCACCCTGCTCCATCCAATTGTCTTCTGTTCGTTCTCTATTCTAGTTATTTATGTTGCTCTGTTTATGCTAATAAAGGAATCATAGATGTATTTAACTCAACACACAGTTCAGCCTTCACATAAGCCAGATTTAGCATTTTAGGTTTAATTCTACCAATAGCAGTTTAATATAAAGGATTTTGCCTGTTAAGACCCCCTACACCGATGTTAAATGGTGTGTGGTTTTGTGGGCGGCATATCTGCGTACTGTCTTATGTATTGCACCTGAATCTCAGTGTATGTATCTGTAATGACTAAAGGAGTCTATCTTTTCTTATCTTATCTAAATCGAGCATCCTCATCAGGCTTAATGGCAAAACAAGTTCCTCAGCATGAAAAAACCGAAATAAACTGCATTTAGGTCGTCTTTGTCCTCGTCGTGAAGTTCGGTCAAACCATTCCTGTCTTTGTTCTCTTTGTGCGTTAGTGATGCATGCTGGGATAGAACCTCCCGCTCCCCTTTTTAGAGCATGCAAGGCCTAATGTAGAACATCTATGAATGCCCTGCTGGCAAGGTTTTGTTCAATTCAGAACAAAACAATACACCCGGGACCGGATCTCGACTGAGCGGCACAACAGAAGCTCTGCTACATGCTGAGGTTAAGATCTTAGCGGGATTTTAAAGGCCAAAGAAAACCTCAAGCCCCAATGCTGTGTAATTGTCCACTTTCTATCTGCTCTCTCCACATCCTGTTCCAGTTCACCTAGGCGGATGATTACACACATTGGCCACACCACTGACACATCGTCACACAGAAGATGTTGTGGTTCAATGCATCTCACCAGGTCCCGTTATGCTTGTATTGACTGTATCCACCATAACATATACCTATGAAACCTGGTGACCGCCGCTGGCCCGTACCCCGGCGGCTACAGTGACCGCTACGAGTTCTGTGACGCCAAGTGGCAGTTGCTAGTTTGATTTAAGCCGCTTACAGAGCCTTCTTTGGTGGCGCTACGTCTCCGCATGGCTTACCGCATGGTGTACCGCATGGTGCGCACGCAGGTGCTCCATCGACGCGAGTTGGTGGTGTGTCAGTCAACCCGAGAAATGTGCCCTTTGGGCCGGGTACAGGCACTGGCGATCTGCCGTCCTTTGGGCCGTGACATTGCGGTTGCGTTTAGGCTACAAAAAGTGAGTGTTTACAGCAACACCACACAAACGTGGTGATATTTTTTTTTACCTGCTTAGATCAGTATGGCCCCAGGTTTTCCTTCTCCTCTCGAGAGTGTAGTGGATTCATTCAGAGTGCGAATGTAAACAAAACCAATGATTAATGACATAAAGAGGCAGATGTGGACCGTTGATAGTGAGGCTGTTCCCCATGCGTCCTATCCTGATATGACAACACGGCTGAGGGCAAACGTGCAGTCTAATAATTTCATAGTCACTGTTTTTTCTGTGGTTCTTTACTGATAGATCGCAGAGAGAGAGGACATAACCACAAATAGCACACAGAGAAGTTTCTTATGTTTGGTCCAAATGTCCCACCTGCCGAGGGGTCAACTCAGGATATTTGAGTGATCCAACTTTTTGCCAAAAGACATTGTGGCCCTATAAGTACAAACACCCTCACACACAAGAAATTAAATGTACTTTAATTGCACCAAAAAAAAGGACCATGAAATCACCTTGGTCATTCCTGTTAACCTTTTTTTTTTTGTGTGGTGAAATCAAAACCCATATATTGGAGAGAAATAAACATTTTATATTGCACCATTACCACTCCTAAGTACGTAACCCAGGTTCAGCATCCACCACTTTGTTCTTAAAAGCCACTTAGCAGCACAGCACATTTGGACCGACCCGCCAAAAATGCCAAAGGGATTCAAACGTCTTACCGCATGTCTTAATGCCGTGATAACACAGATTGATTTTGTATTTTCTCAATGTTACCGTCTACACAAATGTGGCTATCGTGTATGTCCGATCATGTAATATCTATTTTCCTACACTACATAACAGTAAACAATACATGGTAAATTAAATACGAAAAAAAACAAAAAAATTAGCTTCTAGTGTGTTGTGGGTTTCATTAACCCATAACCTGGTTTTAAATTGGATGCATGGTTTGGTGAACAACCAACAAAGAGAAAATATAAGATAGGTATGTATAAGTGAATTGTGACACAGATCCCTTTAAATAACTGCGTAGATCTTGATGCTACTTATACCATGTGGTGACAGTTTTGCCTTAAACAGATCTACACTGAACAAAATTATAACGCAACACTTTTTTTTGCCCCTATTTTTCATGAGCTAAACTCAAAGATATGAGACTTTTTTCTATGTACATATAGGCTTATTTACTCTCAATAATCTGTGGTTAGTGCACTTCTCCTTTGCCGAGATAATCCCATCCACTCACAGTGTAGCATATCAAGAACATATCATCATCGAAGCGGGATTATTGTCACAGTGTGCCTCAGGCTGGCCACCTAAAGGCCACTCTAGAATGGTGCAGTTTTACTGTATGGGGGGCGGAGGTTGCCCGAAAAGTATTCATTATCTGGTGTTAAGGGTTCCTTCGTGTACCCTCCAAAGTGACAGACCCATTGAAGCTCACTAACAGATTTTGTGAAACAAATTTGAGAGAATAATCCTTTTATGTACATAGAAAAAGTCTCAGCTCTTTTGAGTTTCGCTCAGGAAAAATGGGGGCCAAAACAAAAGTGTTGCATTTGTTCAGTATATATTGGCTTTTGAATAATTGAGGAAGAACTTTCCTGTTGGACGGTCTTAACATTAAGCCCTGAAAGATCTGACCCCAACTTAAAAAATATGATGTGTTCAAAACTAAGTTTCAACGTTTACAGACACCCGTCTGTGGGTAAAAACAAGAAAGGAGAAGTACAGATTAACAATCCCTGTGTTTTGGTGGGTTTTAGCTCATTCATTGACATCAAGAAATTAAGTCTTAAATTCATTAACCCAATAGCTATTTCTTCTAATTGTTAGTGACTCATTTTAATATATTTCCAACACTAGTGGATGGTTTTGGCAACGTGTTATTTGCGTGCCAAATTCTATGGTTTTCCTATTGGTGTAATCAGTTAAGATGCATAGATCATTGTGAAAAATATAATATGTAGAAAAACAAAACAAAAAAAAAACATATGACTAGCACCATATCTGCTCTTTAACCACCTTTTTTTTTTTTTTTTTTTTTGTTTTTTTGTTTTTTTTTTTTTTTTTAATTTTTTTTTTTTTTTTTTTTTTTTTTTTTTTTTAACAAGGAGATATCTTTGTGCGTGTGTGTATTTATCGGCATTTACATTGACTGGTAGCTCGGTGATGGGCCAAGTCACATTGGGCCGTACTTCCCTCCAAAGTACTTGTTAAACTGAAGACCTGACAAACCGTTTCAGCAGCATCTGTAAGTCCAGGTCCCTCTCTTAACGCACGCATATGTTTGCACCTTCTTGCCAGTGCCTACAGCTCAAGGAGTGTGTTAGTGATGTCCCTGTTGTTGTGAGTATCACTATACACATTCGGCCCTATCTAGAACGCCGGCGCAGCGCGGCGTCAAAGTCGCCGCAGTGTCTGCTATTTTTGCATTTTGTTTAACTAGCAAATACCCTAGCGCCCATCTTTGCACCATGGCGGGACTGGTCCACAGGGAGTTGTTCAGTGAATTCTTGGCGGTTATTTATGAAACGTGAAAGTGCCACCGACCAACAAAAAGCTAGTCCTATATTCAATAGCGCAGCATTTCAATTGTTAATTTAACAGCGCTGCGGTAAATAGTGCCAGGCTTATGCACAGCGCGCGCACACTATGCTTTTACCACACACAACACACAGGGACTTCGCAACAGCACACACACTCCAACTACATATGAAAGAATAATGACGGTGAATCTGCCATTGTAATAGCAAAGGTGCCAACGTGCAACGCACCTGGCTTTAAAAGGAATGGAGATGACCTGCAATTGGTTTATGCAAGTAACCTCCCAAACACCTTATGATTAATTAAGACCTAATACCCCTTTTGACCATCAGCTGGCGCACGACCCTATTTTTTCCCGCTGTTAAACCAGCATAAGTGGATTCGGACATGCCCTAAACACACCTACGCCATGTCGTTCACGCCTGTGCGCTTAGATCATAGGTAATCATAAATTAGGGCCAATTTAACAAATTAATTCAATAGTGTATGCCTTTGTTAAGACCAGATCTTGTATATTTTAAAACCTTGTAAATATTTTTCACGTTGTGCACAATGGCCTTCCAGTCTGGATCCTTTAATATTGAGTTTCTTTTTCTTTTTTAAATATCAGGGTTATTCTAAGTTAAGACGATTATCTATCTTTGAAACCTTTATCTTTGATGCGACAATATAGATTATAAATGTGTTTCAATTTTTGGGGTTAATTTAAGTGGAATCGCCTCTATGAAAAGCTCTACAATTAAATTAATAAAAGCTCAGAAGTAAGTTGAATATAATGCAAACTGTAAAAGAACTTCTAGAATTGTATTTAAGCCTTCACTATTCCTTTTTTTTGTGGTTTAATACAGTGGCAAATGTGGGTGAATACTTGTTTCTTTCATCTATGTTAACTGTAATAAAATGAGTATCTCATATCTTCAAAGGACACAGATAAAATCCCCGTGTTTCCAAAATACAAATCCTGAGTTTTAATGAGGAAGAGAAAAAATAAAATCCTAAAACAAAATATCCTTTCCCAAAATATATGCGACCACAGAGCACTCACAACAACTTCTATGTGCCCGTTTCCTCACCCTTTTAAATTCACACGTTCTGCTGTCACAGTTTCTTTCTTCAGTGAAGTTGGGGGAGGTGGATCCTGTCCACACTCAGTCTCAGATGCCCCTTGTGGTTGAACAAGTGAATGTCCAGCCACAGCAGAGGAAAAAAAAATCAACCTGTATGATATTGTGAATGTTCCTGAACATCCGCTTTTAATATTTTGACCCTCCTCCTTTCAGAAATTATATCTGCCAGACGAGGGCCCCGAAACCCACCGGTGTTGGCGAGGACGTTGGCTCTGGTGACCCCTCCTCCCCAAACTCGGCCACTAACCAGGAAGCCAGGGAAAGCTGTGCGTGTGGGTGATGCAGTTCCCCACTTTCTTTGCTGTCCATTATGGCCCTCCAGTCGTCCGACCAGGCCAGGAGTCGTCTCTGATGGGGTCTGAGGGACCGTATGCTTGTTGTGCAGGCGGTGACAGATGTTCTCCCACGTTTGTTTTGGGCTCCACGCCTGATCAGGAGATATTTAGGACAACATTACTTAATTAAAGTCACTGTGAAAGTGTAAAAATAAACTTAGACAGCTTTAGACAACCCCCGCAGATCCGCTATGTGGCAGCCTGTCTTATACACACAATGAAAATCCAACCCAACACCTGCAAAATCGGCTTTCAAGCTCGACAGAATGGCTACCTTGAACCGTAGCTGGCGGCGGTTGTGCAGTGTTACACCTTTACTAAGGATTCCTTAACTCAAACAAGTCCACTGGGATCCTCAGTAGTCAGCCAGAGAAGGCGTTTTTAACCAAAGAGTGCAGCTAACGTTAGCATAATTAGCTGGCCACCCTCCCTTCACGTTTCATTTCGGGCTGACAAAAAACGTCCACCAACCAAATGGCCACGTAAGAATCCGTCGTTTTTTTCTGCCTCTGTAGGGATCAAGGACCCAATGTTCATGAGAACTAGAGATTTGGTAAAAAAAAAGAAAAGAAAAAAGAAAAAAATCTGGCTCCTGGTTTATGTTAGAGACTGCATATGTCACGACGTGCCAGAGGGGTGGACTTAAAAATGCTCACGCATTGATCAGGGAGCGCAGTTGTCTTTGATTTCAAAGAGAAAATTATTAGGATATTCAATTACATACAGATTCTCATTTTGTTAATTCAGACGGCAGGCACTTTTTGTTTTTGTGAAGTCAATCTAAAACACTTTGTGCACGCACGCACCTTTTCACTAGATGTCAGGCCTTGTCCGTCTATTCAGTAGGTGTCTCCGGAGTTACAGTCTGTCTCTGGTCGGATTCCCCTCCAACAGTCCTGGCAAAATGCTCTCTACCCAGCATACTGGACACTACACACACACAACCCACACACACATACAGCACACACCACACACACACACACAGGAACATACTATGTATTATAAAACGGAAACAGAAAAGTGTTTCCAAAGGGAACGAAGTTCTTTATTATGTTTGTTAATTTTCAGAGGCTTTACCTTCCCTCATACGGGCATGTTCTTGTATGTTTGGATAGTGCTGGTGCAGATAAAGACATGGTGCTGAGAAGAAAAAAGGAACACCAGACCAGGTTGAAAACAATTAAAAACATACAAACATTTTCATATCCGCGCTGCTATACCTGACAGACACACTATTTATAACTGGAGTAAAAGCTATTTTTTTTGGAGACAGGCTGTGGACTTCCCTGGTAGGAAAACCTATAGGTGCCAAATAATAAATTAGAATATGAGACAACGCCTATAGCAGATTTTCCTGATAAGAAAAAAAGCTTCAATCAGGTGGTTCAAGAAAGACATTCATTTCCACAGGAAATGTAAACATACAATTTCATAACTACTCCGGCTATTTTAGATGAATTAATCCCTGTGGGGTGTGCTTCTGAGAATGCTAGCTACCGGACATGTCAGTCGCAGCCTCCTCCGTGTTGACTCAGATTACATTCATGAATCCAAGAAGTCATCACTGATACATACGTCCACCAAAGCAGATGAGAGCACCAAAAATCTATTATCCTCAGAAACAGCAACGCACACGCTCCTCCATCAATGACTTGATATCATACTCCGACGTTGCAACCCAAGCATTAATGATAATTACCAGGTGCACCTCCACTTCATGTGCATCCCAAGTAAAGGATTTCGCATCATGTGCATCAAAACAAATGTTCCATGTAAGCGCGTTTTTCATAAACTTATGCTTTACACGCCACTTTCCTGTTGTCTGTTGACTTTCTGCAAGCAAAACTTTTATCTGTACGCTGTGGTACGGCGCATAAACATACATGCCACTTAGCCGTGTTATTGTGAAAGACAGCAAACAATTGAGTTTAGAAAGAAAAACGGATGTGTTAGGAAAAGAAGCAACCGACGGTAGTTTAGGAAACGAAGACCGGATGGGTTTAGGAAAAGATAACCCCAGTTACGTTAGAAACAAAGCAACCGATTGTTTAGGAAAATAGAAAGCGACGTTGGGTTTAGAACAAAGAACTGTTTTGGTTTGGAACAGAAGAACCCCCTGTTGGATTTAGGAACAAAGAACGGGTTGGTTTAGGAAAAGAAGGCAACCAACGTTGTGGGTTTAGGAACACGAACTGTTGGGTTTAGAAAAGAGACACCACGGTTGGTTTTAGGAAACAAGAACTTGTTTGGGTTTAGGAACAGACGAACCAACGGTTGGGGTTTAGGAAACAAGAACACTGTTGGGTTTATGAAAGAACAACCAAACTGTTGGG
>NW_022605592.1:23552-24400 GCF_008692095.1 Etheostoma spectabile | reverse complement strand
CCATCACAGCACGAACGCCGGCGGAGGGGGGCCAAGCTGCGGATGGACGGGTGGAAGGTCCAGAAGCGGGTGGGGCAGAGGGCCAAGGACTTTTCTTTCTCACCAATAGCATTAGTTTTCTCAAGATACTACCCAAGGTAAGCCCAGCCATCCCACAGGCCCCCATTGGCCCACGTGGGAAAAACGACACATATCCCACACATCCCGATAGATAAGATGTCTAAGAACTGTGGCATTCCTGTACGCAATAGAAACAGTTGAAGAGTACAAAATGGGCCAAAAAACTATCCCTAGGATGTTCCAGCCCTTTCATTGCAACATAAGGCCCTTCCTTTGGCATTTCACCATTTCCTCAAATTATGATACTAGTCCCTATAAATTCATTTATGTATGTGACTATCTTTTTATTTATATGGTTTGAGTGATGTGTATGTGTTTTGTATTTCAGAAGTTAGATTTAGCACATTTTTTGGGCTTTTTTAGAAATAAGACATGCCTAACAAACAGCCCACATACATCTGTAGGCCAATACATTCAGGTAAATCCATTTCTATCATGGTAACTTTCTTATCTGGATTTTTATCCTGTTCTCAGTGAACATTGGCCTAGGGTTACTATTTTACGTATCGTCCGGTAATATGCCCTTACAGTAGTGCTTTTTATTACTTTTCAGATGATTTACTTGGAATACGAATAGAATACTACTGTGTTCTAACCTTTGTCTCTTTGCTAGTGAGCGGCCTAGTGTCACACTGCCACTAGAAACAACAAGTTGAGAGTGTTAGCTTCACAATGACCTCAGGGTCATCCCAGAAGGCCAAAGCATGTGGAAACTGCAGCACTTTTTA
>NW_022605592.1:23066-23542 GCF_008692095.1 Etheostoma spectabile | reverse complement strand
AAAAATTTAGGCGAGAAAATCATATATTTTCCAGTGTTAAAAATTTACTACAAAATGTTCTTTACACATTCCTGCAACACGGCCACGTGTCCCAACATGGACACAGTTACTTAATAACACCAGCTGTAAATGGTATTTAGAAGTTATGGCTACTCGTCTTCTATTTGACATTTGTTTGGCATTTTTCAGTAAACCATCTTAATTTGAAGGACAAGTGGCAGATAAATAACTGTTTAATTTTCTCTTTAGATTCAACAACTGTCACTACAACTGATTTAAACACCACAGCTGCTACATCAATTGTAACGAGTAAGTAATGTTTTTTTTAAATTTTGTAATAATATGTTCAATTATCTGCAGTAAAGACATTTCAGTCTCACCTGGAAACGCACCAAACAAATCCTCACATAACATCATCATCAAGGTTCAGTCTAAAGTCATCTTTACAGACGCCTGTTGCTGCAACAACACCCCCC
>NW_022605592.1:22650-23056 GCF_008692095.1 Etheostoma spectabile | reverse complement strand
GTCCCTTTTAAGACTCATCTTCTGGTAAAAGACTTAATGAGGCATAAATCTTGTTTAAATGAACAAAATATTTTACATGACATTAATTTACATAACCATTTTAAAGGTCATGAAAACTTCCTTTCAATTGTTTTCACTACTTATGTTTGTTCAGGACGTTCACCTTTATTTTCCACTTGGGGAATCTTTTTGGACTCCAGCGCTGAGAACTTTAGTTACACTTACATTAACAATAAATACAATAACATTAAATAAATAGGAATATTAAAAATAGACTAAATACAAAAGAAAAAAACAACAACCATCCACAAGTGTGCAAAGTGCAAATCGATAATGGTACAAGCCACATAACCAGAACACCATGACATTATAGGGGAAGTTTGGAGCTGCTGCCCCCGCGACCCGA
>NW_022605592.1:21731-22640 GCF_008692095.1 Etheostoma spectabile | reverse complement strand
ATAAGCGGATGAAGATGGATGGATGGACCGTGATATTATTATTACACAACCATACTACCTCAAGAAGTATTTGGCTACAGTCAGACTGCAGGCCTTAATGATAGTTTATTCCAAATCTGATTTTTTTTCCTGCAGTTTGGGAATAGAGACGTTACAACTGCCACATCCACATTATACCCTTTACAGCTTACAGCCATGGAAAGTATTATAAGATAATACCCATAATAAATTACAGCCACTATATCGACTATCACAGCTACAGGAACTCGGGACTGCCCTCTATGAGCCTGCAGTCAGGGCGGGTCTGCCCCATGGGTTTGTCGAGTTAAAGCACTCTGGATTCAGCTATTAATGCATGTTACAACTTCTAAAACATAAGGATTTAAATAGAGACTATTTAAGTGTTCCTGGGGGGTGGCTGTTGTGACGACATTTGACACAAAGTGACGTCCGAGTCACATGACTGCTGATCTGACTGTCCAGACTCAGGTCCCATTTCTTTATTATCTGACTTGTAACGGATTTGGACCACATATGAAAGTGGCCTACATTTTGCCTGCAGTCTGAACGTAGCCTTATAATTACTTTAGATTGACGGCTCCAGGCAATCAGGTTACTGTCATTAAAAGAATTGAATAGTGCGATAACAATTTATGACATATTTATGATGAGTCCAAATTGTTTCACTTTGATATTATTCAACTCATACAGCCTCAAGAAATATTGAGAGTTTTGATTGACGGCTCCAGATATTGAGGTTCCTGCTATTTGGCCCCACCTGTTGCTCTGGATGTGTATTGGTGTTTAAAGTCAAGACCAACAAAATATAGAACAATCTATTTTTAGGGGGATAAAACGTCTTATAGTCGGGTCAGGACAGAATTTCTAGAAGCTGTACCACAAAACAAA
>NW_022605592.1:21277-21718 GCF_008692095.1 Etheostoma spectabile | reverse complement strand
ATAATATTTGTATTGTTCTAGATTCAACACTTGACACTACTACACCCACAGCTCCACCTACAACTGCAGTTACCAGTAAGTGATTTAGAAATTAGGCATGATTAACACATTTAAAAAAAATGTGATACATTTTTAAAACGATGAATACTATATAACAATGTTGAAATGATTTGTTATTTTCAGATTCAACCCAAAATGGAACAACAGATTTACACACTACGACTTTTGAACCACCAACAACATTTGTGACAAGTAAGTACTCCAACTTGATAGGAAGTCATCTGGACTAGAAGAGATTGGGTTTGTGTTACAAGCATTAAGATCTGGTAACAAAATGGCCACTACATTTGGATGGGACTATGCCTTTCATATTGTCATACTTGATGAACATTTTTTCATTTTAAAACGTTTTCAGATTCAACACCTATTGCTACAACACAT
>NW_022605592.1:21125-21267 GCF_008692095.1 Etheostoma spectabile | reverse complement strand
ACCACCACAGCCACATCGGCACCAACATCTGGAGTCACCAGTACGTTTTTCAAAAGATGGAGACGGAGCATTCCATAACTAGTGGTTATCAGGTTTGACATCTCTGTTTAACACACATAAGTATGATTTCTTTTTCTTTTTC
>NW_022605592.1:20729-21115 GCF_008692095.1 Etheostoma spectabile | reverse complement strand
ACAGTTAATACAACACCAACAACTGGAACAAGTAAGTGCTTAGAAATGGGTTGTGATTTGAGGAGGTGAGGACCCAAATGCAGACACAGGCAAGCAGGCAGGAGAGTAATTTGCAGGAGGTTTATTGGAAAAAAGTCCAAACACAAACAGGGATCCAAAAACACCAAAACAAGGTCCAAAAATCCAAATATCAAAATTCTCAGAGTCCAAGGAGAAAACCAGGAAAACCAAAAACAAAGAAACTGGGAAGACAGGTCACAGGAATGCAAAATGAAGATAATACCAACAGGAACACCACATGACAGACACACAGACTAAACAATCTGACAAGAGACAAAGGGAACACAGAGGTTAAATACACGAGGTAACGAGGAACAGATGACACA
>NW_022605592.1:20654-20719 GCF_008692095.1 Etheostoma spectabile | reverse complement strand
CACATTAGGGCGGGGCAGGACAATCAGGCAGACAGGAAGTAAAACTTGGCAAGACGAGACAGAAC
>NW_022605592.1:0-20644 GCF_008692095.1 Etheostoma spectabile | reverse complement strand
ACTATCAACATAAAACAGGAAACAGAACATCCAGACACTCACAAGGGGACACAAGACAGACTACCACAACAGACCGGGGAGGACACCAAGACACAAACACGGGGAGACAAGACAGGACCCAAAAACAAACTCAGAAACCACCAAAACCACCACAGAAATGAGTGTTACAGTATAAAGTAGAGTACTTGATCTGAGCTTCACTCTACTCGAGGTCAAGGGAATTATTCATGGGACAGTTATAAAAGCTTTTAATAGTGAAATCAAACTTTATATCATCTTCATGACAAGTCCAAATTGTTCCACTTTATTTTAGGTTAAGTAATATGTTTAAGTATATGCAGTAAGGAAATATTTCAGTCTCACCTGGAACCCACCAAACAAATCCTCACATAACGTCATCAAGTTCAGTTTTCTTTGTGTTCAGTAATAGAATGTAACAAGTAACTAGTCATCTATGCAGATGACACACCGGGAGGTGATGCGTCCGTTTAAGAAATACCAGCAATTATTTCCACTGACAAAAATGGCCCAGGACCAGACCGCTACTTAAATTAAGCACTTTATAAAAATAATAATAAAACAGTTCTTCCGTCATTAAAAAAACAGGTAATAAAAACTAAAGTCTGGAAATGTCAGCCCGATCTCCCTGTCACAACTCCTAAGTCCATGTGACAGTCTGTTCGGTACGTAGGTCCCAAAAGGAGCGTCCGGTTCAGCCAAGGGTAGCCTGGGCTTCTCTCCCCAACGCCACTCCGCGTTGCGATACCCCCACGGCAGACCCCGGGGGAGGAATAAGGACAGCTCTTAGTCAAGGGTAACACGCAAGCCAGTTCTTTTCTACACACTCAGCGGGTAGCTAGAGGACTTTCCTTTATTTATCTGTACACAGATAAATAAGCAATGCTGTCCGAAAGTCAAAGGGAGAGGCTACCGTGTCGTCGTAGTGGGGTGTATACATATGTCAACACTCTGTACCAACAGTTCCTGCAATAAAAATACATAAACAGAATTAAAATCAAACATGCATGCACAAAAACAAATGCTATTAGTTAAACTAAAACACTTGATGGCAATTCACATGTAACACCAAGTTAGTGGCACACAGAGTTGTTACACATGTTGACATTCCCCTTTGACACAGACACCTATTGCTGCAACACCCCCCCAATCTAAAAGTTAGCACAACTAAAAACGTAAATCAATAAATAGAACAGTGAGACAGAAATGTAATAAATAGGAAGAAAAAAAACATATTTAATGAATAGAGAAAAAACTAAAAACATCTACAAGTGAACAAAGTGCAAATTAATGACAGCCACAGGCCACATAACCAGAACACCATGATATTACTATTACTATTTTATTATTATTATTGCAAAACCCATGCGGCCTCAAGAAGTGTTATAGTGAGTTTTGATTGACGGCTCCAGATATTGAGGTTCCTGCTATTTGGCCCCACCTGTTGCCCTGGATGTGTATTGGTGTGTACAAGCCAAGACCAACAACGTATAGAACAATCTATTTATAGGGGGATAAAACGTCTTATAGTCGGGTCAGGACAGAATTTCTAGAAGCTGTACCACAAAACAAATGACGATAATATTTGTATTGTTCTAGATTCAACACTTGACACTACTACCCCACAGCTCAACCAACACTTGCAGTTACCATAAGTGATTTATAAATTAGGCATGATTAACACATTTGAAAAAAAAATGTTTATACATTTTTAACGTGATACTATATAATAATTTGAAATGATTTGTATTTTCAGATTCAACCCAAAATGGAACAACAGATTTACACACCACGACTTTTGTACCACCACAACATTTGGTACAAGTAGTACTCAACTTGATAGGAAGTCATCTGGACTGAAAGATTGGGTTTGTGTTTCAAGCATTCAGAGCTGGTACAAAGGGACCACTACATTTGAAGGGACTAATGGCCTTCATATTGTCATACTTGATGACCATTTTTTCATTTTAAAACGTTGTTTTCAGATTCAACACCTATTGCTACACACATCCAACACCACCACAGCCACATCGGCACCACATCTGAAGTCACCAGTACGTTTTTTCAAAAGATGGAACGGAGCATTCCATAACTAGTTGTTATCACATTTGACATCTCTATTTACCACACATAATTAGGGGTCCAAGCCCGAGGATGCGTGCACCGCGGTATCGCAAGGCGATACGCGTTCATCAACGACGCAGGGCTGTGGAACCCTATTGTTTTCGGTAAGATTTTCCATTATTAGGGGTCCAGCCCGCGGATTGCGTGCACCGCGGTATCGCAAGGCGATACCGGTTCACCAGCAGGCTGTGGAACCCTATTGTTTTCCCGGATAAGATTTTCCATTATCCTCCATTATTTTTCTTCTCCCGCATAAATGTTGCTGCAGCCTAAACCGTACATGGTGGCGACGCGCCATTTTTCAGGACCTGGGTCCAAAGTCCGCAAAGACCTCAGCCAAAAAATTCATCCACTTCTACCACTAGTGCGCTATGCAGAGAAAAAACCACGTTTTGGCCCTTAACTCCAACCGTACATCGGAAATTTAAAAACCTACACATCCACGCGTTCCCTGGATCCTACGAATCTCGTGATATCCGCCACGCCCATTCCCCGCCTAGACTTTTTGCGTGAAAAAATCGCGATTTATCAAAAACCCTACTTTTTCTATCTCCTCCGAGACCGTGCAAGGATCTGCAGAAACTTGGCACATAGCATCTCCAGACCGACCTGACACAAAGTTGTATAAAGAATTTTTATAGGATAAAATTGCGCGTGTTACACGCAAACAATTTTGTGTAGCTAGCTATGGAAAAATTTCCTTTGCCATATCTCGGCCAAAGTAAATGCTATTCAAGCCAAACTCTTACAATATTACTTGCTATGACCCCCTGAGGCTCTGTACCAAATTTGACGGAACATTGGCCCTAGGGGCCCACAAATCACAAAAAATGTGTGTGTTTTTCCACGAACAACCTTTGGCCAATATCGTCCCAAATACGTGGTAATCGACACCAACTTGGGGTGATTGTTTTTTGGCATGCCGCACGCACGCTTCATACATATTTGTAACGATGGGCCATTAGGGGCGCTATAATCGACGTTTGATGATTTGTGGACAAAGTCAATGCGTTTAAAATGGGGAATTTGCAATTGCAAATCTCTGCCGCAGTAAATGCTATCAAAACCAAACCGGCAATGATTGTTTCAACCCCACCGCCCGGAGGCCTCACTGCCAAATTTGGTAGACAGGCCCTCCGGGGGCGCTTTAATCAACATAGAACAATTCCCCGGGTCGCTGGGGACGACTGGCGCGGGGAGGCTTGGACCCCGTTGAAACTGCGTGCAGTTCTAGTCCATTATTTTTCTTCTCCGCATAAAAGTGGTGCTGCAGCCTAAACCGTACATGGTGGCGACGCGCCATTTTCAGGACTGGTCCAAAAGTCCGCAAAGACCTCAGCCAAAAAAATTCATCCACTTCTACCACTAGGTGGCGCTATAGCAGAGAAAAAACACGTTTGGCCCTATAACTCCCAAACCGTACATCGGAAATTTAAAAACCTTACATCCACGCGTTCCCTGGATCCTACTGAATCTCGTGATATAGGCCACGCCCATTTCCGCCTACACTTTTATGCGTGAAAAATCGCGATTTATCAAAAACCTACTTTTTCTATCTCCTCCGAGACCGTGCAATGGATCTGCACGAAACTTGGCACATAGCATCTCCAGACCAACCTGACACAAAGTTGTATAAAGAATTTTTATAGGATAAAAATTGCGCGTGTTACACGCAAACAAATTTGTGTAGCTAGCTATGGAAACATTTCCTTTGCCATATCTCGGCCAAAATAAATGCTATCAAAGCCAAACTTTAGAATATTACTTGCTATGACCCCCTGAGGCTCTGTACCAAATTTGACGAACATTGGCCGCTAGGGGGCGCCACAAATACAAAAAAGTGTGTTTTTCACGAACGTACTTTGCCATATCTCGGCCAAAATACGTGGTATCAACACCAAACTTGGGGTGATTGTTTGGCATGCCGCACGGAAGCTTCATACCAAATTTGGTAACGATGGGCCACTAGGGGGCGCTATAATCGACGTTTGTTGGTTTTGTGGACAAAGTCAATGCATTTAAATGGAAAATTTGCATTTGCAATATCTCTGCCACAGTACATGCTATCAAAACCAAGCCAGTAATGATTGTTTCGCCCACCACCCGGAGGCCCACTGCCAAATTTGGTAAAGACAGGCCCTCTACAGGCGGTCTAATCAACATAGAACATTTCCCCGGGTCGCTGGGGACGACTGGCGCGGGGAGGCTTGGACCCCGTTGAAACTGCGTGCAGTTCTAGTTATTATTCCACGCCACATAAAAGTGGTGCTGCAGCCTAAACCGTACATGGTGGCGACGCGCCATTTTCAGGACTGGTCCAAAAGTCCGCACAGACCTCAGCCAAAAAAATTGGCATACTTCCACCACTAGGTGGCGCTATACCAGGACAAAACGCGTTTTGCCCTATAACTCGCAAACCGTACATCGGAAATTTAAAAACCTTACATCCACGCGTTCCCTGGATCCTACTGAATCTCGTGATATAGGCCACGCCCATTTCCGCCTACACTTTTATGCGTGAAAAATCGCGATTTATCAAAAACCTACTTTTTCTATCTCCTCCGAGACCGTGCAATGGATCTGCACGAAACTTGGCACATAGCATCTCCAGACCGACCTGACACAAAGTTGTATAAAGAATTTTTATAGGATAAAAATTGCGCGTGTTACACGCAAACAAATTTGTGTAGCTAGCTATGGAAACATTTCCTTTGCCATATCTCGGCCAAAATAAATGCTATCAAAGCCAAACTTTAGAATATTACTTGCTATGACCCCCTGAGGCTCTGTACCAAATTTGACGAACATTGGCCGCTAGGGGGCGCCACAAATACAAAAATGTGTGTTTTTCACGAACAAACTTTGCCATATCTTGGCCAAAATACGTGGTATCGACACCAAACTTGGGGTGATTGTTTGGCATGCCGCACGGAAGCTTCATACATAATTTGGTAACGATGGGCCATTAGGGGGCGCTGTAATCGACGTTTGATGATTTTGTGGACAAAGTCAATGCGTTTAAATGGGGAATTTGCAATTGCAATATCTCTGCCACAGTAAATGCTATCAAAACCAAACCGGAAATGATTGTTTCGCCCGCCGCCCGGAGGCTCACTGCCAAATTTGGTAAAGACAGGCCCTTAGGGGGCGCTCTGATCAACATAGGACATTTCCCCGGTTCGCTGGGGACGACTGGCGCGGGGAGGCTTGGACCCCGTTGAAACTGCGTGCAGTTCTAGTTATTTTTTCTTTTTCAGACTCTACAACAGTTAATACAACACCAACAACTGGAACAAGTAAGTGCTTTGATATACAGTAGGGCTGGAACGTTTGGGCACCCCAGGTACAAATTTGTATTTATGTGCATGAAGAAACCAAGAAAAGTTGGAAATAAATCTCCAAAAGGCATCAAATTACAGATAAGACATCCGTATAATATGTCACAAAAAGATAGATTTTATTGCCATCATTTACACTTTCAAAATAACAGAAAACAAAAAAATGGCTTCTGCAAAAGTTTGGGCCCCCTGCAGAGTTAAGACCTCTCTTTGGCAAGTATCAAAGCTTGGAAACGCTTCTTGTAACCAGCCAAAAGATTTTCAATTATGTTGCGGCCAGGAGATTGTAAAGGCCATGGCAAGACCTTCATTTTACGCCCTCTTGATGTAATCCCCTGTGGATTTTGAGGTGTGTTTAGGATCATTATCCATTTGTAGAAGCCATCTTCTCTTTAACTTCAGCTTTTTCACAGATGGCATCAAGTTAGCGCCCAAAATTTGCTGAAATTTTATTAAATCCATTTTTTCTTCTACTCGTGAAATGTTCCCAGGTCCACTGGCTGCAATACAACCCCAAAGCATGATTGATCCCCCCCCCCCCATGTTTAACAGTTGGACAGTGGTTCTTTTCATTAAATTCTCTGCCCTTTTTTCTCCAAACATACCTTTGCTCATGACCAACAAAATATAGAGCAATCTATTTATAGGGGGATAAACCGTCTTATAGTCGGGTCAGGACAGAATTTCTAGAAGCTGTACCACAAAACAAATGACGATAATATTTGTTTTGTTCTAGATTCAACACTTGACACTACTACACCCACAGCTCCACCAACAACTGCAGTTACCAGTAAGTGATTTAGAAATTAGGCATGATTAACACATTTGAAAAAAAATGTTATACATTTTTAAACGATGAATACTATATAATAATGTTGAAATGATTTGTTATTTTCAGATTCAACCCAAAATGGAACAACAGATTTACACACCACAACTTTTGTACCACCAACAACATTTGTGACAAGTAAGTACTCCAACTTGATAGGAAGTCATCTGGACTAGAAGAGATTGGGTTTGTGTTACAAGCATTAAGATCTGGTAACAAAATGGCCACTACATTTGGATGGGACTACGCCTTTCAAATTGTCATACTTGATGACCATTTTTTCATTTTAAAACGTTGTTTTCAGATTCAACACCTATTGCTACAACACATCCAAACACCACCACAGCCACATCGGCACCATCATCTGGAGTCACCAGTACGTTTTTCAAAAGATGGAGACGGAGCATTCCATAACTAGTTGTTATCACATTTGACATCTGTTTAACACACATAGTTATGATTTCTTTTTCTTTTTCAGACTCTACAACAGTTAATACAACACCAACAACTGGAACAAGTAAGTGCTTTGATATACAGTAGGGCTGGAACGTTTGGGCACCCCAGGTACAAATTTGTATTTATGTGCATGAAGAAACCAAGAAGAGATGGAAATAAATCTCCAAAAGGCATCAAATTACAGATAAGACATCCGTATAATATGTCACAAAAAGTTAGATTTTATTGCCATCATTTACACTTTCAAAATAACAGAAAACAAAAAAATGGCTTCTGCAAAATTCTGGGCCCCCTGCAGAGTTAAGACCTCTCTTTTGCAAGTATCAAAGCTTGGAAACGCTTCTTGCAACCAGCCAAAAGATTTTCAATTATGTTGCGGCCAGGAGATTGTAAAGGCCATGGCAAGACCTTCAGTTTACGCCTCTTGCTGTAATCCCCTGTGGATTTTGAGGTGTGTTTAGGATCATTATCCATTTGTAGAAGCCATCCTCTTTTTAACTTCAGCTTTTTCACAGATGGCATCAAGTTAGCGTCCAAAATTTGCTGAAATTTTATTGAATCCATTTTTCCTTCTAATCGTGAAATGTTTCCTGTGCCACTGGCTGCAATACAACCCCAAAGCATGATTGATTCCCCCCCCCATGTTTAACAGTTAAACAGAGGTTCTTTTCATCAAATTCTGTGCCCTTCCTTCTCCAAACATACATTTGCTCATGACCAACAAAATATAGAGCAATCTATTTATAGGGGGATAAAACGTCTTATAGTCGGGTCAGGACAGAATTTCTAGAAGCTGTACCACAAAACAAATGACGATAATATTTGTATTGTTCTAGATTCAACACTTGACACTACTACACCCACAGCTCCACCAACAACTGCAGTTACCAGTAAGTGATTTAGAAATTAGGAATGAGTAACACATTTTAAAAAAATGTGATACATTTTTATACAATGAATACTATATAATAATGTTGAAATTATTTGTTATTTTCAGATTCAACCCAAAATGGAACAACAGGTTTACACACTACGACTTTTGAACCACCAACAACATTTGTGACAAGTAAGTACTCCAACTTGATAGGAAGTCATCTGGACTAGAAGAGATTGGGTTTGTGTTACAAGCATTAAGATCTGGTAACAAAATGGCCACTACATTTGGATGGGACTACGCCTTTCATATTGTCATAATTGATGACCATTTTTTCATTTTAAAACATGTTTTCAGATTCAACACCTATTGCTACAACACATCCAAACACCACCACAGCCACATCGGCACCATCATCTGGAGTCACCAGTACGTTTTTCAAAAGATGGAGACGGAGCATTCCATAACTAGTTGTTATCACATTTGACATTTCTGTTTAACACACATAAGTATGATTTCTTTTTCTTTTTCAGACTCTACAACAGTTAATACAACACCAACAACTGGAACAAGTAAGTGCTTTGATATACAGTAGGGCTGGAACGTTTGGGCACCCCAGGTACAAATTTGTATTTATGTGCATGAAGAAACCAAGAAAAGTTGGAAATAAATCTCCAAAAGGCATCAAATTACAGATTAGACATCCGTATAATATGTCACAAAAAGTTAGATTTTATTTACATCATTTACAATTTCAAAATAAAAGGAAACAAAAACATGTCTTTTGCTAAATTTTGGGCCCCCTGCAGCGTTAATACCTCTCTTTGGCAAGTATCAAAGCTTGGAAACGCTTCTTGTAACCAGCCAAAAGATTTTCAATTATGTTGCGGCCAGGAGATTGTAAAGGCCAATGCAAGACCTTCAGTTAACGCCTCTTGGTGTAATCCCCTGTGGATTTTGAGGTGTGTTTAGGATCATTATCCATTTGTAGAAGCCATCCTCTCTTTAACTTCAGCTTTTTCACAGATGGCATCAAGTTAGCGTCCAAAATTTGCTGAAATTTTATTGAATCCATTTTTCCTTCTACTCGTGAAATGTTTCCTTTGCCACTGGCTGCAACACAACCCCAAAGCATGATTGTTTCCCCCCCCCCATGTTTAACAGTTGGACAGAGGTTATTTTCATTAAATTCTGTGCCCTTCCTTCTCCAAACATACCTTTGCTCATGACCAAAAAAATATAGAGCAATCTATTTATAGGGGGATAAAACGTCTTATAGTCGGGTCAGGACAGAATTTCTAGAAGCTGTACCACAAAACAAATGACGATAATATTTGTTTTGTTCTAGATTCAACACTTGACACTACTACACCCACAGCTCCACCAACAACTGCAGTTACCAGTAAGTGATTTAGAAATTAGGCATGATTAACACATTTGAAAAAAAATGTTATACATTTTTAAACGATGAATACTATATAATAATGTTGAAATGATTTGTTATTTTCAGATTCAACCCAAAATATAACAACAGATTTACACACTACAACTTTTGTACCACCAACAACATTAGTGACAAGTAAGTACTCCAACTTGATAGGAAGTCATCTGGACTAGAAGAGATTGGGTTTGTGTTACAAGCATTAACATCTGGTAACAAAATGGCCACTACATTTGGATGGGACTACGCCTTTCATATTGTCATACTTGATGACCATTTTTTCCATTTTAAAACGTTGTTTTCAGATTCAACACCTATTGCTACAACACATCCAAACACCACCACAGCCACATTGGCACCATCATCTGGAGTCACCAGTACGTTTTTCAAAAGATGGAGACGGAGCATTCCATAACTAGTTGTTATCACATTTGACATCTGTTTAACACACATAGTTATGATTTCTTTTTCTTTTTCAGACTCTACAACAGTTAATACAACACCAACAACTGGAATAAGTAAGTGCTTTGATATACAGTAGGGCTGGAACGTTTGGGCACCCCAGGTACAAATTTGTATTTATGTGCATGAAGAAACCAAGAAAAGGCAAGGCAAGGCAAGGCAAGGCAGCTTTATTTGTAGAGCACATTTCAGCAACAGGGCAATTCAAAGTGCTTTACACAAAATCATTAAAACAGATAAAACACAAGTACAAACAGTTAAAAGTCATAAGCATTAAAAATCAATAAGACACATGAATTGACAGTTAAAAACAAAATAGAAACATTAGGACACATAAAACACAAGAATAAAAGTTACAGTGCAGCATAAGAAAGAAATGAGCATTAATTTAAAGAAAGGCAGCATCAAAAAGAAAGGTCTTCAGCCTTGATTTAAAAGAACTGAGAGTAGCAGCGGATCTGCAGGTTTCTGGGAGTTTATTCCAGATATGAGGAGCATAGAAACTGAAAGCTGCTTCACCCTGTTTAGTTCTGACTCTGGGGACAGAAAGTAGACCTGTCCCAGATGACCTGAGAGGTCTGGGGGGGTCATAGTGTAGTAGCAGATCAGAAATGTATTTTGGACCTAAACCGTTAAGGGATTTATAAACTAGCAAGAGTACTTTGAAATCAATTCTTTGAGACACAGGAAGCCAGTGTAAAGACTTCAGAACTGGAGTGATGTGATCCAGTCTCTTGGTCTTAGTGAGGACTCGAGCAGCAGCGTTCTGAATCAGCTGCAGCTGTCTGATTGATTTTTTAGGGAGACCTGTAAAGACCCCGTTACAGTAGTCAAGTCTACTGAAGATGAAAGCATGGACCAGTTTTTCCAAGTCCTGTTGACACATAAGTCCTTTAACCCTTGATATGTTCTTTAGGTGATAGTAGGCTGACTTTGTAATTGTCTTAATGTGGCTGTTAAAGTTCAGGTCTGAGTCCATGACTACACCAAGATTTCTGGCTTTGTCTGTTGTTTTTAACATTGTTGTTTGAAGCTGAGCGCAGACTTTTAATCGTTCCTCTTTTTTTCCAAAAACAACTACCTCAGTTTTTCCTTCATTTAATTTCAGAAAGTTCTGGCACATCCAGTCGTTAATTTGTTTGATGCAGTTAGTCAGTTTTTGTATTTGACTATAGTCCCCTGGCGATAAGGTTATGTAAATTTGTGTGTCATCCGCATAACTATGGTAACTTATTTTGTTTTTCTCCATAATCTGAGCCAGTGGAAGCATGTAGATGTTAAACAGAAGAGGCCCCAGAATGGAGCCTTGCGGAACTCCGCACGTCATATTTGTACGCTCAGATGTATAATTACCTATTGACACAAAGTAATCCCTATTCTTTAGGTAGGATTCAAACCAGTTTAGTACTAAGCCAGAAAGTCCTACCCAGTTTTCCAATCGGTCTAGTAATATGTCATGGTCGACCGTGTCAAATGCAGCACTGAGATCAAGTAATACTAAGATTGAAATTTTGCCACTATCTGTGTTAAGGTGGATGTCATTAAAGACTTTGACAAGAGCCGTTTCAGTGCTGTGGTGTGGTCGGAAACCCGACTGAAAGGTATCAAAACTGTTGCTTAGTGACAAGAAATGGTTGAGTTGTTGAAAGACTACTTTTTCAATGATTTTACTTAAAAACGGAAGGTTTGATATTGGCCTATAGTTGCTCATTAGTGACTTGTCTAGGTTGTTCTTTTTTAAAAGTGGCTTGATTACTGCAGTTTTCAGGGCCTGTGGAAAGATACCTGAAAGAAGAGATGTGTTCACAATCTGTAGAAGATCAGAAGTCAAACAATTGGAAACATTTTTGAAAAGTCCCGTTGGTAGAACATCAAGGCAACAGGTCGAGGTTTTCAGATGTTGAATAATGTCCTCCAGGTTTGTATGGTTGATTGTGTGAAATTCTGTCATATTGGAACTAGTTTGCTTGAACACTGTGACAACACATGTCCTGAACTTGATATGGAGGCACTGACTGTTTGTCTAATCTTCTGAATTTTGTCTTTGAAGAAGGAGGCAAAGTCATTGCAGGCCTTGGTAGATAAAAGTTCAGATGCTACTGGTACTGGAGGGTTTGTTAACCTATCAACAGTAGCAAACAAAGCACGTGAATTATTATTGTTTCTAGAGATAATATCAGAAAAGAAGGACCTTCTTGCATCCTCAGTTCCAAATTATAAATGCGAAGTCTCTCTTTATAGGTGTTATAATGGACCAGGAGATTTGTTTTTCGCCACCTTCGTTCAGCTTTCCTACACTCTCTTTTTCTGTTCTCACCAGTAGGACATTTCTCCATGGAGATCTTTTCTTACCAGAGACAACTTTGACCTTAGTGGGAGCAATGGCATCAATAACATTTGTAATTTTACAGTTGAAATTGTCTACAAGCTCACTGACTGATAGCCCAGAGAGGGCGGGTGTGGAGGAGAAAAGCTGAATAAATGTTTCACTGGTGTTTTCAGTGATATACCGTTTTCTGATTATCTTTGTTTGGACACTTTTGGGCACAGAGATAGTGCCGTTAAAGAAAACACAGGAATGATCAGAGAGAGCAACGTCAGTCACCACAACCTCGGAAATGTTCAGACCCTTTGAGACAATCAAGTCCAGAGTGTGTCCCTTATTGTGAGTGGGCTTCGTCACATGCTGAGTCAGTCCATAGTTCTCAAAAACACAACACAGCTCTTTGGTCCCCCTGTCCTGGGGGTTGTCAACATGAATGTTAAAATCACCCGCAATGATTACACAATCAAAGTTAATACAGATTATAGACAGCAGTTCAGTGAAGTCATCAATGAAGGTTGCACAATATTTAGGTGGCCTGTAGATATTTAGAAACATCGCTTGAGGGGAAGATCTTATTGAAGAGCCACATATTCAAAAGAAGCAAACTTCCATAACATATTTGCGTACAGTGGAATGAGTCATTAAGCAAAATGGCGACTCCACCTCCTTTCTTATTCACTCTATTCTCACTCATAAAACTGAAGTTAGGGGGAGCTGACTCGATGAGAACAGCAGCGCTGTGTTATGGTCTAACCAGGTTTCAGTTAAAAACATAAAATCTAGATTGTGTTTGATAATAAAATCATTGATTAAAAAGGACTTTCCTGCCAAAGACCTGACGTTTAGTAAGGCTAGTGTTAGTGTGTTTTCATTTTTTGGGACAGGCTGTAGCTGACGAGGAATGGATGCTAAATTTGCTAAGTTTGCAGTTAAGTGCTTATTCACCATTCTTTTCCTATTACCTATCACAACATAAATTGAGGAAGAGTTGAATCCACAGGGCCCGGGCTTGTCTTTGAAAAAGTCATGAGTGTCTCTAGGCCTGGAGCCAAGGCCCGGCACATATCAGGTCATGCTTACTGGATTTTGCACACAAGCGTCCTTATCAGTCTGAGTGGAAAGAGTTTGTTTACTTCCTGGCAGAGGAGCCCGGCGTTTTACTATTAACCGGGGTTGAACCCGGCGTTTTATTTTTGCCAGGGGTTGAGAGATGGGGGAAGGAGGGGTGTAAATTTGGTTCCAGCATCTACCAGGTGATTCATGTGGTCAGTGAACTCCAACATGGGGGTAGGGGAAAGAGGGGAAAGGGTGAGTGGAGACAGCGATGGCTCCTCAAAGGATTTGGGGTTGGTAAGAGTGTTAGAGGGGTGCTGGATGGGTGAAAAGAGGAGTTGAGATTTTGTATCTGTGCTCTGTGGTGTCCCAGGGTCAAATCTTTGCTCAGGTGGGGGCTGTGGTGGATCACTGCCACACTTTGTTGTGTCTTCCTTTTGTTTTGATTCGTCTTGTCTCGTGTCCTTGGCAGATGTGTAGCGCAGAAAGTAAAGCAGATTAGAGGTGAACAGCTTTACTCCTGGCTTGTTAAGGGAAAGTCTATCTGCTTTAAAAAGATGTCTGCGCTCCCAGAAAATGTTTAAATTGTCAATGAACTGCAGAGAGTGGACGGTACATTCAGTTGAAAGCCATTTGTTTAGTGCCAACAGTCGGCTGAATCTCTCATCTCCTCTTCTGACTGACGGTATAGGGCCACTGATAAACACATTTGCGTTTAGAGAGCTGACGGTGTCCAGCAGTTCCTTAAAGTCCAGTCTCTGCAATTCAGACTGTTGCTTTACAACATCATTTGACCCTATATGCAGAAAAATGTTCTTCACAGTTGGGTGTTCTGCTATGATAGCTGGGATTTTTTGGGTAAAGTCAGACACCATGTCTTTGGGAAAACAGAGTATTTTGGTGTTTTTACTGTTTTTTAAATCTTTTATAGCAGAGTCACCCACAATCAGGGTTTGAGGCCCAGTTGTTAGCTTTTTACTTTTTGAATTGCTCTCAGTCCTTACCCTGCTGTGTGGCGATGAAACGCAGTCCCGGTCATCAGATGACTGTCCAGCGTCTTGCAGCAGAGGAGCAAATCTGTTATCCAGTTGCACACCAGGTTGTTGGGGGGGCATTTTGTTGCTTATTTTCCCTTTTGCAGCTGTCCACGGCTGTGTCCTACTAGGTAGAGGGGTTGAAGAGGCGCTCTGCCCGGAAGATAATGCAGGCCAGCCGGTCATATCACAAATCTCAGGGCGCTGTGCCCTGCCGTTAGTCGTCCTCCCATTTCCCAGGAGAATGATTACTCTTAGGCTTCGCACCACAAGAGTTCCAGGGAGGACTGCCACTTGTTGATTTGTTACCCGTTCTACAGCCCTCCTGTTTCTTTGTAGCTTTGTTGGTGCTAATTAGCCGTGTGTTAGCATGCTTTTGTCCATTGTTATGGGTCCATGGTAAAGTGGTGTCATTTCCACAAGATCCGTTAACTTCCACGTTCACTTCTAGAAGGTAAACCTTGGTTTCCAGAAGTGCAATCTTCTGAAGGAGTTTGTAGTAGTCATCCACGGAGAAAGGAGGCATCTTGCTGCTAATTAGCTTTAGCTACAGTCACTGTAGGACAGGCTTGAGCTATTGGTAGGCCACACTCACGCAGGAAAAGGTTAAAATATGGCAATAGCCTACTGTGTCTACAAAAAATGTATAGTCCAGTTATTTATAAGTATCCAAGAGCCGCTGCTCATAGTTTCTCTCAGAGGAAAAGCAAGATTATCAGCAAAAATATGCAAGCAGAGGCAGGAGCAAGCAGCAAAAGCGTCTGCACTGTAAGAAGCAGGAAGCATAAGCACGTTGAAAAGTTGGAAATAAATCTCCAAAAGGCATCAAATTACAGATTGATTCCCCCCCCCATGTTTAACAGTTAAACAGAGGTTCTTTTCATCAAATTCTGTGCCCTTCCTTCTCCAAACATACATTTGCTCATGACCAACAAAATATAGAGCAATCTATTTATAGGGGGATAAAACGTCTTATAGTCGGGTCAGGACAGAATTTCTAGAAGCTGTACCACAAAACAAATGACGATAATATTTGTATTGTTCTAGATTCAACACTTGACACTACTACACCCACAGCTCCACCAACAACTGCAGTTACCAGTAAGTGATTTAGAAATAGGAATGAGTAACACATTTTAAAAAATGTGATACATTTTTATACAATGAATACTATATAATAATGTTGAAATTATTTGTTTTTTCAGATTCAACCCAAAATGGAACAACAGGTTTACACACTACGACTTTTGAACCACCAACAACATTTGTGACAAGTAAGTACTCCAACTGATAGGAAGTCATCTGGACTAGAAGAGATTGGGTTTGTGTTACAAGCATTAAGATCTGGTAACAAAATGGCCACTACATTTGGATGGGACTACGCCTTTCATATTGTCATAATTGATGACCATTTTTTCATTTAAAACATGTTTTCAGATTCAACACCTATTGCTACAACACATCCAAACACCACCACAGCCACATCGGCACCATCATCTGGAGTCACCAGTACGTTTTTCAAAAGATGGAGACGGAGCATTCCATAACTAGTTGTTATCACATTTGACATTTCTGTTTAACACATAAGTATGATTTCTTTTTCTTTTTCAGACTCTACAACAGTTAATACAACACCAACACTGGAACAAGTAAGTGCTTTGATATACAGTAGGGCTGGAACGTTTGGGCACCCCAGGTACAAATTTGTATTTATGTGCATGAAGAAACCAGAAAGTTGGAAATAAATCTCCAAAAGGCATCAAATTACAGATTAGACATCCGTATAATATGTCACAAAAAGTTAGATTTTATTTACATCATTTACAATTTCAAAATAAAAGGAACAAAAACATGTCTTTTGCAAAATTTTGGGCCCCCTGCAGCGTTAATACCTCTCTTTGGCAAGTATCAAAGCTTGGAAACGCTTTCTTGTAACCAGCCAAAAGATTTTCAATTATGTTGCGGCCAGGAGATTGTAAAGCCAATGCAAGACCTTCAGTTAACGCCTCTTGGTGTAATCCCTGTGGATTTTGAGGTGTGTTTAGGATCATTATCCATTTGTAGAAGCCATCCTCTCTTTAACTTCAGCTTTTTCACAGATGGCATCAAGTTAGCGTCCAAAATTTGCTGAAATTTATGAATCCATTTTTCCTTCTACTCGTGAAATGTTTCCTTTGCCACTGGCTGCAACACAACCCCAAAGCATGATTGTTTTCCCCCCCCCATGTTTAACAGTTGGACAGAGGTTATTTTCATTAAATCTGTGCCCTTCCTTCTCCAAACTACCTTTGCTCATGACCAAAAAATATAGAGCAATCTATTTATAGGGGGATAAAACGTCTTATAGTCGGGTCAGGACAGAATTTCTAGAAGCTGTACCACAAAACAAATGACGATAATATTTGTTTTGTTCTAGATTCAACACTTGACACTACTACACCCACAGCTCCACCAACAACTGCAGTTACCAGTAAGTGATTTAGAAATTAGGCATGATTAAACACATTTGAAAAAAAATGTTATACATTTTTAAACGATGAATACTATATAATAATGTTGAAATGATTTGTTATTTTCAGATTCAACCCAAAATATAACAACAGATTTACACACTACAACTTTTGTACCACCAACAACATTAGTGACAAGTAAGTACTCCAACTTGATAGGAAGTCATCTGGACTAGAAGAGATTGGGTTTGTGTTACAAGCATTAACATCTGGTAACAAAATGGCCACTACATTTGGATGGGACTACGCCTTTCATATTGTCATACTTGATGACCATTTTTTTCCATTTTAAAAACGTTGTTTTCAGATTCAACACCTATTGCTACAACACATCCAAACACCACCACAGCCACATTGGCACCATCATCTGGAGTCACCAGTACGTTTTTCAAAAGATGGAGACGGAGCATTCCATAACTAGTTGTTATCACATTTGACATCTGTTTAACACACATAGTTATGATTTCTTTTTCTTTTTCAGACTCTACAACAGTTAATACAACACCAACAACTGGAATAGTAAGTGCTTTGATATACAGTAGGGCTGGAACTTTGGGCACCCCAGGTACAAATTTGTATTATGTGCATGAAGAAACCAAGAAAAGGCAAGGCAAGGCAAGGCAAGGCAGCTTTATTTGTAGAGCACATTTCAGCAACAGGGCAATTCAAAGTGCTTTACACAAAATCATTAAAACAGATAAAACACAAGTACAAACAGTTAAAAGTCATAAGCATTAAAAATCAATAAGACACATGAATTGACAGTTAAAACAAAATAGAAACATTAGGACACATAAAACACAAGAATAAAAGTTACAGTGCAGCATAAGAAAGAAAATGAGCATTAATTTAAAGAAAGCAGCATCAAAAAGAAAGGTCTTCAGCCTTGATTTAAAAGAACTGAGAGTAGCAGCGGATCTGCAGGTTTCTGGGAGTTTATTCCAGATATGAGGAGCATAGAAACTGAAAGCTGCTTCACCCTGTTTAGTTCTAACTCTGGGGACAGAAAGTAGACCTGTCCCAGATGACCTGAGAGGTCTGGGGGGGTCATAGTGTAGTAGCAGATCAGAAATGTATTTTGGACCTAAACCGTTAAGGGATTTATAAACTAGCAAGAGTACTTTGAAATCAATTCTTTGAGACACAGGAAGCCAGTGTAAAGACTTCAGAACTGGAGTGATGTGATCCAGTCTCTTGGTCTTAGTGAGGACTCGAGCAGCAGCGTTCTGAATCAGCTGCAGCTGTCTGATTGATTTTTAGGGAGACCTGTAAAGACCCCGTTACAGTAGTCAAGTCTACTGAAGATGAAGCATGGACCAGTTTTTCCAAGTCCTGTTGACACATAAGTCCTTTAACCCTTGATATGTTCTTTAGGTGATAGTAGCTGACTTTGTAATTGTCTTAATGTGGCTGTTAAAGTTCAGGTCTGAGTCCATGACTACACCAAGATTTCTGGCTTTGTCTGTTGTTTTTACATTGTTGTTTGAAGTGAGCGCAGACTTTTAATCGTTCCTCTTTTTTCCAAAAACAACTACCTCAGTTTTTTCCTTCATTAATTTCAGAAAGTTCTGGCACATCCAGTCGTTAATTTGTTTGATGCAGTTAGTCAGTTTTTGTATTTGACTATAGTCCCCTGGCGATAAGGTTATGTAAATTTGTGTGTCATCCGCATAACTATGGTAACTTATTTTGTTTTTCTCCATAATCTGAGCCAGTGGAAGCATGTAGATGTTAAACAGAAGAGGCCCCAGAATGGAGCCTTGCGGAACTCCGCACGTCATATTTGTACGCTCAGATGTATAATTACCTATGACACAAGTAATCCCTATTCTTTAGGTAGGATTCAAACCAGTTTAGTACTAAGCCAGAAGTCCTACCCAGTTTTCCAATCGGTCTAGTAATATGTCATGGTCGACCGTGTCAATGCAGCACTGGATCAAGTAATACTAAGATTGAAATTTTGCCACTATCTGTGTTAAGGTGGATGTCATTAAAGACTTTGACAAGAGCCGTTTCAGTGCTGTGGTGTGGTCGGAACCCGACTGAAAGGTATCAAAACTGTTGCTTAGTGACAAGAAATGGTTGAGTTGTTGAAAGACTACTTTTTCAATGATTTTACTTAAAACGAAGGTTTGATATTGGCCTATAGTTGCTCATTAGTGACTTGTCTAGGTTGTTCTTTTTTAAAAGTGGCTTGATTACTGCAGTTTCAGGGCCTGTGAAGATACCTGAAAGAAGAGATGATGTGTTCACAAGTAGAAGATCAAGTCAAACAATTGGAAACATTTTTGAAAAGTCCCGTTGGTAGAACATCAAGGCAACAGGTCGAGGTTTTCAGATGTTGAATAATGTCCTCCAGTTTGTATGGTTGATTGTGTGAAATTCTGTCATATTGGAACTAGTTTTGCTTGAACACTGTGACACACAATGTCCTGAACTTGATATGGAGGCACTGACTGTTTGTCTAATCTTCTGAATTTTGTCTTTGAAGAAGGAGGCAAAGTCATTGCAGGCCTTGGTAGATAAAAGTTCATGCTACTGGTACGGAGGGTTTGTTAAACCTATCAACAGTAGCAAACAAAGCACTGAATTATTATTGTTTCTAGAGATAATATCAGCAAAGAAGGACCTTCTTGCATTCCTCAGTTCCAAATTATAAATGCGAAGTCTCTCTTTATAGGTGTTAATATGACCAGGAGATTTGTTTTTCGCCACCTTCGTTCAGCTTTCCTACACTCTCTTTTTTCTGTTCTCACCAGTAGGACATTTCTCCATGGAGATCTTTTCTTACCAGAGACAACTTTGACCTTAGTGGAGCAATGGCATCAATAACATTTGTAATTTTACAGTTGAATTGTCTACAAGCTCACTGACTGATAGCCCAGAGAGGGCGGGTGTTGAGGATAAAGCTGAATAAATGTTTCACTGGTGTTTTCAGTGATATACCGTTTTCTGATTATCTTTGTTTGGACACTTTTGGGCACAGAGATAGTGCCGTTAAAGAAAACACAGGAATGATCAGAGAGAGCAACGTCAGTCACCACAACCTCGGAAATGTTCAGACCCTTTGAGACAATCAAGTCCGAGTGTGTCCCTTATTGTGAGTGGGCTTCGTCACATGCTGAGTCAGTCCATAGTTCTCAAAAACAACACAGCTCTTTTGTCCCCCTGTCCTGGGGGTTGTCACATGAATGTTAAAATCACCCGCAATGATTACACAATCAAAGTTAATACGATTATAGACAGCAGTTCAGTGAAGTCATCAATGAAGTTTGCACAATATTTAGGTGGCCTGTAATATTTAGAAACATCGCTTGAGGGAAGATCTTAATTGAAGAGCCACATATTCAAAGAAGCAAACTTTCCATAACATATTTGCGTACAGTGGAATGAGTCATTAAGCAAAATGGCGACTCCACCTCCTTTCTTATTCACTCTATTCTCACTCATAAAACTGAAGTTAGGGGAGCTGACTCATGAGAACAGCAGCGCTGTTGTTATGGTCTAACCCAGGTTTCAGTTAAAAACATAAAAATCTAGATTGTTTGATAATAAAATCATTGATTAAAAAGGATTTCCTGCCAAAGACCTGACGTTTAGTAAGGCTAGTGTTAGTGTGTTTTTCATTTTTTGGGACAGGCTGTAGCTGACGAGGGAATGGATGCTAAATTTGCTAAGTTTGCAGTTAAGTGCTTATTCACCATTCTTTCCTATTACCTATCACAACATAAATTGAGGAAGAGTTGAATCCACAGGGCCCCTGGCTTGTCTTTGAAAAAGTCATGAGGCTCTAGGCCTGGAGCCAAGGCCCGGCACATACAGGTCATGCTTACTGGATTTTGTGCACACAAGCGTCCTTATCAGTCTGAGTGGAAAGAGTTGTGTTTACTTCCTGGCAGAGGAGCCCGGCGTTTACTATTAACCGGGGTTGAACCCGGCGTTTTTTATTTTGCCAGGGGTTGAGAGATGGGGGAAGGAAGGTTGTAAATTGGGTTCCAGCATCTACCAGGTGATTCCTGTGGTCAGTGACTCCAACATGGGGTAGGGGAAAGAGGGAAAGGGTGATGGAGACAGCGATGGCTCCTCAAAGGATTTGTGGTTGGTAAGAGTGTTAGAGGGGTGCTCTGGATGGTGAAAAGAGGAGTTGAGATTTTGTATCTGTGCTCTGTGTGTCCCAGG
>NW_022605591.1:1493509-1529940 GCF_008692095.1 Etheostoma spectabile | reverse complement strand
CAGCGCCTCTACAGCGCACCAACAACCGTCCTACTTACAACAGCAGCACCAAAATGGCCGTACCTACAACAGCCGCACCTACAGCTGCAGTACCTACAAACAGCGACACCTACAACTGCCGCACCAACAACAGCAGCCCCTACTACAGCTGCACCAACAACAGCCGCTCCTACGACAGCTGTAGCTACAACAGCTGCACAAACAACTGCCACACCAAAACAGCAGCACCTACGACAGCTGCAGCTACACAGCTGCACCAACAACAGCAGCACCTTCAACAAGCTGCTGCTACAACAGCAGCACCTACAACTGCCGCACCAACAACAGCGACACCTACAACTGCCGCACCAACAACACAGCGCCTACTACAGCTGCACCAACAACAGCCCCACTTATAACAGCAGCACCAACAACGGCAGTACCTACAACAGCCGCACCTACAAACTGCAGTACCTACAAACAGCGACACCTACAACTACCGCACCAACAACAGCAGCCCCTACTACAGCTGCACCAACAACTGCGCACCAACAAAACAGCACACCGACGACAGCTGCAGCTACAACAGCTGCAGTTACAACAACCGCACCTACAACTGCCACACCAACAACAGCAGCCCCTACAACTGCGGCACCTACAACAGCGACACCTACAACTGCCGCACCAATAACAGCAGCCCCTACTACAGCTGCACCAACAACAGCTGCACCTACAACTGCTGCACCAACAACAGCTGCACCTACAACTGCTGCACCAACAACAGCAGCACCTACGACAGCTGTAGCTACAACAACTGCACAAACAACTGCCGCAACAACAACAGCAGCACCTACAATTGCATCTCCAACAACAGCAGCACCTACGACTGCAGCCCCTACTACAGCAGCACCAACAACTGCTGCACCAACAACAGCCGCACTGACAGCCGCACCAACAACAGCTGCACCAACAAATGCCGCACCTACAACTGCCGCACCAACAACAGCAGCCCCTACTACAGCAGCACCAACAACAGCTGCACCAACAACAGCAGTACCTACAACAGCTGCAGCTACAACAGCGACACCTACAACTTCGCACCAACAACAGCAGCCCCTACTACAGCTGCACCAACAACAGCTGCACCAACAACAGCAGCACCTTCAACAGCTGCAGCTACAACAGCAGCACCTACAACTGCCGCACCACCAACAGCGACACCTACAACTGCAGCACCAACAACAGCAGCGCCTACTACAGCTGCACCAACAACAGCCCCACTTACAACAGCAGCACCAACAACGGCCGTACCTACAACAGCCGCACCTACAACTGCAGTACCTACAACAGCGACACCTACAACTGCCGCACCAACAACAGCAGCCCCTACTACAGCTGCACCAACAACAGCCGCTCCTACGACAGCTGTAGCTACAACAGCTGCACCAACAACTGCCGCACCAACAACAGCAGCACCTACAACAGCTGCAGCTACAACAGCTGCACCAACAACAGCAGCACCTTCAACAGCTGCTGCTACAACAGCAGCACCTACAACTGCCGCACCAACAACAGCGACACCTACAACTGCCGCACCAACAACAGCAGCGCCTACTACTGCTGCACCAACAACAGCCCCACTTACAACAGCAGCACCAACAACGGCCGTACCTACAACAGCCGCACCTACAACTGCAGTACCTACAACAGCGACACCTACAACTGCCGCACCAACAACAGCAGCCCCTACTACAGCTGCACCAACAACAGCCGCTCCTACGACAGCTGTAGCTACAACAGCTGCACCAACAACTGCCGCACCAACAACAGCAGCACCTACGACAGCTGCAGCTACAACAGCTGCAGTTAATACAACCGCACCAACAACAGCCGCACAACAACAGCAGCCTCTACAACAGCTGCACCAACAACAGCGCACCTACGACAGCATTCCCTACAACGCGCACCAACAACAGCTGCCTCTACAAGGCGGCACCTACAACAGCGACACTCAAACTGCGCACCAACAACAGCAGCCCCTACTACAGCTGCACCAACAACAGCTGCTCCTCTCGACAGCTGTAGCTACAAACAGCCGCTCCTACGACAGCTGTAGCTACAACAGAGCCACCAACAACTGCCGCACCAACAACAGCAGCACTACGACAGCTGCAGCTACAACAGCTGCAGTTAATACAACGCACCAAAACAGCCGCACCAACAACAGCAGCCTCTACAACAGCTGCACCAACAACAGCAGCACTACGACAGCATTCCTACAAACTGCCGCACCAACAACAGCAGCCCCTACAACTGCGGCACCTACAACAGCGACACCTACAACTGCCGCACCAACAACAGCAGCCCCTACAACTGCGGCACCTACAACAGCGACAACTACAACTGCCGCACCAACAACAGCAGCCCCTACTACAGCTGCACCAACAACAGCCGCTCCTACAACAGCTGTAGCTACAACAGCTGCACCAACAACTGCCGCACCAACAACAGCAGCACCTACGACAGCTGCAGCTACAACAGCTGCAGTTACAACAACCGCACCAACAACAGCCGCACCAACAACAGCTGCATCAACAACTGCTGCAGCCACAACTGCCGCACCAACAACCGCCGCACCCACAACTGCTCCACCAACAACAGCTGCACCAACAACAGCAGCACCTACGACAGCAGCCCCTACAACTGCCGCACCAACAACAGCAGCCCCTACTACAGCTGCACCAACAACAGCTGCACCTACAACTACTGCACCAACAACAGCAGCACCTACAACAGCTGTAGCTACAACAGCTGCACAAACAACTGCCGCAACAACAGCAGCACCTACAAATGCTGCTCCAACAACAGCAGCACCTACAACTGCAGCCCCTACTACAGCAGCACCAACAACTGCTGCACCAACAACAGCCCCTACTACAGCAGCACCAACAACTGCTGCACCAACAACAGCCGCACCTACAACTGCCGCACCAACAACAGCTGCACCAACAACAGCAGCACCTACAACAGCTGCAGCTACAACAGTGACACCTAAAACTTCCGCACCAACAACAGCAGCCCCTACTACAGCTGCACCAACAACAGCTGCACCAACAACAGCAGCACCTTCAACAGCTGCAGCTACAACAGCAGCACCTACAACTGCCGCACCAACAACAGCGACACCTACAACTGCCGCACCAACAACAGCAGCGCCTTCTACAGCTGCACCAACAACAGCCCCACTTACAACAGCAGCACCAACAACGGCCGTACCTACAACTGCCGCACCAACAACAGCAGTCCCTACTACAGCTGCACCAACAACAGCCGCTCCTACGACAGCTGTAGCTACAACAGCTGCACGAACAACTGCCGCACCAACAACAGCAGCACCTACGACAGCTGCAGCTACAACAGCTGCAGTTACAACAACCGCACCAACAACAGCCGCACCAACAACAGCTGCATCAACAACTGCTGCAGCCACAACTGCCGCACCAACAACCGCCGCACCCACAACTGCTCCACCAACAACAGCCGCACCAACAACAGCAGCCCCTACAACAGCTGCACCAACAACAGCAGCACCTACGACAGCATTCCCTACAACTGCCGCACCCACAACAGCAGCCCCTACTACAGCTGCACCAACAACAGCTGCACCAACAACCGCCGCACCTACAACAGCTGCACAAACAACTGCTCCACCAACAACAGCAGCCCTACGACAGCTGCACCAACAACAGTAGCACCTACAACAGCTGCAGCTACAACATCAGCACCTACAACTGCCGCACCTACAACAGCCGCACCTACAACTGCCGCACCAACAACAGCAGCACCTACGACAGCTGCAGCTACAACAGCAGCACCAACAACAGCCGCACCTACAACAGCCGCACCTACAACTGCCACACCAACAACAGCAGTACCTACGACAGCTGCAGCTACAACACCAGCACCAACAACAGCTGCACCAACAACTGTCGCACCTACAACAGCCGCACTTACTACAGCTTCACCAACAACAGCTGCACCAACAACAGCTTCATCAACAACTTCCGCATCTACAACTGCTGCACCTACAACAGCTGCACCAACAGCAGCTGCACCTACAACAGCAGCTTCAACGACAGCAGCACCAACAACTGCCGGACAAACAATAGCAGTACCTACATCAGCAGCAGCTACAACTGCCGCGCCAACAACAGCAGCATCTACAACAGCTCCACCAACAACAGCAGCACCAACAACTGCCACACCAACAACAGCAGCTACTATAACTGCCGTACCTACAACTGCTGTATCTACAACGCAGCACCAAGCACTTGTCCTCTGATCCAGTTTATAGCCTTTCAGCAGACATGCCATCAGTAACTTTTCAGCTGCCCTTTCTGACACCACCTCCACTCAGTTCAAAACTCTTGAACAATCAGTCATAAATACTGTGAGTGCATTTTAATTCATACACTTTTCACTGATTGAAGTGTACTTGAGTGTTTTGAATTAGGATTCATAGAATGTTTTCCTAAAACACAAATCTATCAGATGAAAATTTATGTGTACTTGAAAGCCATTTAAGGTCCACAAATATTGTTTTCTTGCAGTGTACAGCAATCTACCAAAAACAATTTGGAAAAAATTTAAACGATGCAAAGTCAAAAAGTTCAGGTAAAACATTTTTCTATATTTACGTTTTGATCTTAAAATTGGTATGATCTAATGTTAATAGTGTTCTGTGTAAAACACACATGACACAAGGCAGTAAGAAACTGTGACTTATTTTATTAACATGTCCCTTTTGGTTTTTGATACAGTGCCATACCTCCACGAGCAACTGGAACTGAAGCAACGATTGAAGTTGTGTTCGATAGTACTACTCCTATTGCAGATCTCCCACAGAATAATGTTGTTGCTCAGTCTTAGTAACAGCGTGAGTAATCCCAACAATACCTTCGATGTGAGCATAGATCCGGGATCAGTCAAAGTAGTAGGTAAGTAAACCTGAAAGATGCTATTAAGTCTGCATAGCCAACTATGAGGGTTCTTATAAGTCTGTTAAACTGGCACCAAAGTCAGTTTGACATCAAACAAGGAAAAATAAATCTTTTTCCTTTGGGCACCAATAATTTCTTTAATATGTTTTACAGAAGGTCCAATTCCAACTACAGCACCTACAACTGCTTTATCCACAACTGCTGTATCTACAACGGCCGCACCTTCAACTACTTATCCACCACTGCTGTTATCTTCAACAATTGCACCGTCAACTGCTGTATCTATACTGCTGTATCTACAACTGCTGCACTCACAATAGCGAGAGTGTCCTTCAGATCTGTTCAAAGCACATTTACAGATGACTTGCTGAATCCATCATCCACAGCTTTTAAAAATCGAGAAGCATTGATAACAGGACAGGTAAGTTTCACTCTTAGAATGAAATATCCTTTTACACTTATGAATTACTTTTTCAGAGAGCTCAAATACTCACCAAAGAACTGAACAATCCCTTGACAGTCATGTAATGAAAAAACATCACATATAGAGACATTAAGGGGAACATGTTAAGAAGATGCAATTACACAATTACACACCAGCTCACTGTACAACTTATCTCATACGTACACACACTTCAATGTTCAAAGTGAAAAGTCTTTAAATACAACTCATTTTGTTTCCGCAGCTTGAGTCGGTCTTCAAAACAACATTCTCCTCCTTCAGTGCCTTGAAAGTGGTGTCATTCAGGTAATTTCATTTCGGTTCAGGTAATATAATTTAGGAATAGTGAACTTAATCTGATTTTTCAAACTATATTATGGGTTTCTCTTTATACAGGAGTGGATCAGTCATCAACACCATGGACCTTAGCTTTGTGGGTACACTTGCTCCTAATAACACTCAGATTACAAGCGCTTTGCTCAAAGCAGCTTCAAGCGTCAGCGGCTTCGACATTGAAGGCAGCTCCATCAGCGTGAATGGCATCTGTAAGCAATATTGTGTGCTACGTCATCAACATTTTTTAAAAAGGTACACAACTGTTTGTTAAACTAATGTTTTGTTTACTTCTCCTCATTTACAGCTTCGGGTGGAGTAAGCCACAAAATCAGTCTTGTCACTGCATCCTGCCTGGTACTGTTGTCATGGCTATTGTAAAGCAAGCAATACATCTGTGCCGATTCCATTTTAATTTAAAGTCACGACAGTCAAGACTGATTGGACAAGGGAACCTAATATCCAAAAATCATTATTGCCTTATAGCTTTGACAGCTTTGGATAAATTTACTATAAAATGTAACTTTCCAAAACCCCTTGAGAGGTTAAACAATTGGGCAATAGAAAATATAGGACAAATTTGGGGGGGGGGGGGGGGGGGGGGGGTGTACGTGTATGTAGTTTATATTTAGCCTATTTGTAGCCTACATGTATGTATGTAGATATGTGTGCCGTTGTGTATGTGTACATGTATGTTATATATGTTTATGTGTATTCACGCACTACATATGCCTATATGAAGTTGTAGAGGTGTTCCTATAAGGTCAACAAAATGTACCACATTTTAACTTTGTTTGTAAACATCTTTTATTTGTTATTTTAAAGGCCCTTCTAGAAACAGGCTTTAGAACTAAGCAGTAGCAGCTATAAATGCTAAGAGACATCACATTGAATAAGCATATTAAATTTAATTACTTAAATGGATACAATAATGACAGGCGATAGGAATGTTTGTCAAAGTGAACACGTTTCTGTGTGGGGATGTCCAAGATGCTGGGCTGGACAGAATAACACAGACAACTGCACCTGGTCCATTGAATCATCACTAGATTATTAAGACAAACCATTTAAAATTAAGCCCTGGGATGTCAAAAAGAGTGCTATAGCAATATTTACTTAGTGACAGTTAATAATACTGTCCTGTTTAGTTACTGCAAAAACTAAGTAAGTACTAGTATTTTCATTATTGTATACATGAGCATATATATAAAACAATGCACTGTCAATGTTCTTATTTATAAAGTGTATTTATCTAATCATGCATAGCTGTATTCTGTGAGATTTCTTCTAGTTTGTTCAATTTCTAATTTACAATGATCAGAATACAAAGAAGAAAATAAATTGTCTTGAGTGGTGATTTCCAATTTATTTAAAGAGAAAGTTTATCAGGGCAGGTTGACAAAGACAAAGTTGACAAAGAAGCCAGGTTAACTCAGTTGGTGGAGCAGGCGCACATTCAATTCAATTTCAATTTTATTTATAGAATCAATTCATAACAAGAGTTATCTCAAGACACTATACAGATAGACCACACTCCAGAATTTACAAGGACCCAACAGTTCTAGTAGTTTCCTCCAGAGCAAGCAACAGTGCGACAGTGGCGAGGAAAAACTTGCTTTTAGGCAGAAACCTCGGTCAGACCCAGGCTCTTGATAGGCGGTGTCTGACGGGCCGGTTGGGGTTAGAACGAAGAGTGGCAATAACAAAAATGTGTAGGGGTTTACTCCTCGGCGCAGCATCGACGGGTTGGCTCTAACCTGTGGCCCTTGTGAGATAATGATTAAAATGCTTGAAGATAGTTTATGAGCTAAGTCTTTGCAAGACACACATTTTTTGTTAGAATACAAAGACTTTGGGTTAGCAGCCTATTATGGTGTAGCCTACCACTAGACTGGGTAAACCCCACCAACTCAGCTAGTGATTTGATTTTGCCCCGCAGCTTGGTCTGGAAATCTGCATATTTAATTCTCCTGCTTCAATTCCCAATTTTGTGGGAACCAATCACAAACTAGCTTATCTACCTGGGGCGCTACTTGCGGGTTTAACACAATGACGATAGAGAAGCAACCAAGCAGCTTCTTGTCTACTTTCAACATAATGGCCACCGAACGCCAACGAAAGTGCAGCAACCCGTTGATGTTGCTGTTGCTTCTGTGTCACCCAGATCATTGGTCTGATTGGTTGAAGGACTATCAAATTGCGTGAAGAGTCATTTGATCTATGCCTGTTGGTCACACCTCTTTTGCAGAGAAATTACAGAGCAGACTGCCCAGAACAACGCTCAATCTCAAATCTACGGAGCTTGGCTTGGTCTGGTGGTCTTCTTTAGTCCTTACAATCTTGACTGTTATTTTTGAACAGTGACTAATGATGTACACATGCTTATGCACAAAAAGTGTTTAAGATAGAGGCCTGATTGTGCTACACTTCAACTTGTAATGTTCAGGACATGAATGACACATTTTTCCACAGTTTAAGGCTCATGATTCAAGGGTTAAAGCAGTGGGGCTCCAACCTGTAACTTCATGCGGTTTTAAATAAAACAGTAAAAGCACTTTTGTTGTATTGTGTATTTGTCTTCATTTACATTTTTTAGTTTACCACAATCAATGAATACAAAAAAATAGAGGTGTTCATGTGACAAGGCATTTGATATTGCAAAAGACTGTAAGTGAAATCAACTTGGCATTTAGTGATTGAACCTAAAATAACAATTCCACTCTTTCGTGCATTTAAGTTAAGTGGACTCAAGTTTTCATAACCCATTACTTAACGTTTTTAAGGCAACCGGTTTCCTCAAATTATTTAACTAAATTCAACTCATCCCGGCTTACAGTGGTCTTGTTTAATGTTTGGGTGCCAACTAGTGTTAAAGTTGCATCAACGCCACCTACTAGGCTATGGGCTACTGGAGCGTGGATCCCCCACATCTCGCCCCTTCACTCTTTTCAAAAAACAGCCCGCTTTTGTGCAGAACAAACTCAAATCTGGCAACTAGGCATACTGGTTAACCCTTGTGCTGTCTTTCCGTCAAAATTTAAAATCAACCCTTTTTTGATGCTTTTTATCAATGTTTTTCTAATGTTTTTGTACTTTTTTTCAACACTTTTGACATTTTCAACACCATGTAACACTAAATTAACTTTAGTTTTACAGTTATTTTTGGAATTTGTGGTCAATACACCTCATTTACAGGAAATTGTACCTAATGTTTGAGTTAGAAAAGCAGAAATTAGGAACTATTTAGACTACAATTAAAGGAATGTACGTTGATGGACAATCACAGACTGGAAAATGTCAACATTTTACTCAATACTATTTTGCAACCACTTCAATTATTTTTTAAATGCTATAAAATTGAATAAGACACCCCAAAATTAATGAAAGTAGAGATTTGTACTTGCCAAAGAGCATTGTGTGGAATCAATCATGTTATTTTGGGTATTTAATAAGAACAGGTCAGTTTGACCCAAGGACAAAATAAGAGTTAACGACCTAATGATATAGATGATAAAAAATATTGTAATATTCAGTCACACAATTGACTAAGGGAACCTATCACCTGGCCCCATTTCAAGAAGGAGGTTTAACAAACTCTGAGTCTAACCCTGATCTCTGAGTTGATTTACCCTGAGACTGGAAACAGATGATATGAGTTGGTTCAATTAACTCAGAGAAGGTTCAGGTGCGTGCACCGCCACAACAAAAAAGCAGCATGAATGGAGCCATGGTACTACGATTCACCATGGTAACCACTAGGGATGAGCGAGTACAGCATTATCTGTATCTGTATCTGTTTACCACATGAATTATCTGTATCCGGATCCGTACACGGACTGGGCGGGGCCTAAACCGGAAGTGGTCAGATTTAACCCGGAAGTGGGTCGGGTTCTCTTGAAATGTGCGGGGCTTTAACCGGTATGTTATTTAAGCATGCAATAGGCTCTATGCACACAACGCTGCTGACGTATTTCCGGTAGAATCTCAGTCAGCGTCTTTACTTCCGCATAGAGCGTTCTATAGTGAAGAAGTGTACTAACGGCAAAGCTTTAATAACATTCACACAGCGATTTATAATATAGGTATATATATCTATAGTATTACGTTATACAATTAAATATTTTAGTGATGGCTTCCAGGAAATATAAATATAAATATCAACGGCGGCAAGACAGTACTTCGGCTGAACATTGTTGTGTCCCGTTATGTGAGGCCTCGTCAAAGTTTAATTCTATACTGAGTTTCCACACTTTTCCTGTGGACGAAGAAACACGCAGAAAGTGGATTCACAACATTCGACGTGAGAGATTTAACATCACATCTCATACAAGGGTCTGCAGTCGTCACTTCAAAAGTGATGATCTGATTGAGCCCTCGACCCCTAAAGGGCGTTGCTTGCTGCCAAAGGGAGCTGCACCAACCTTATTCCAGTGGAACGACTACTCCGTGGCTGAACCAAGGCGCTCCGGGGTATGGCAAAGACGGGACACTCAAGTGGATGAGGTTCCTGAGCCAATGAATGCTCATTATCTGGAGCATGATTATTGTTTAGTCCCAGAACCCGGGTCAGTTGATAATGCACTGGACAAGACCGAAGATCTCGAAAAAAAGGTGGACCGACTAATGAGACAGGTAGAGGAGCTGTCAGTCCGTCAAAGATTTTGTTTGGGGCGATTTGCTGCTTCCGACGATGATATAAGGTTCTACACTAGGTACGTTTTTAAAATATTTGTATGTGTGCATACATATATATATATATATATGTGTGTGTGTGCGTTTATATAAACACGTGTGTGTGTGTGCGTGTGTGCGCATAAACACGGTTGTGTGTAGGCTATATATATATATATATATATATATACAAACAAACAGTTTTTAACATTATGTACAGTGATATTGAGTAAATAAAAAACGTATACATGTTTGTGTGTAGGATATATATATATATATATATATATATATATATAATGCAATATGTATATATATATACAAGTATGTGTGTGTGTGTGTATGTACATGTGTGTGTGTACATGTAAATAAACATGTCTTACATCTCATTTAGCTTCATGATTTACAGGCATTTAATGAGTTTCTGGAAACTCATTGAACCTGCATCCCACAAAATGATTCGTGTGACCAGAGCAAGAGCAACTACAATGAGGAGTGAAGCTGAAACAAGAGACAGTACATGGGTAAATAAAAAATAGCAAGAAAAAAAATAAATAACTTTGCATTTTCAGTGAAAGCTTAGTCAACACATTATATGTACATAATTGCAAACCTTGTTATTTTTATAGGGTCAGTCCCTGCAGCCCATTGATGAGTTCTTCCTCTTCATGATCCACCTCTCAGTTGGCCAAACACAGCGGGATCTGTCCCACAGATTCAACATTCATCAGTCTACAGTTAGCCGAATTATTACAACCTGGGCCAATTTTTTGTACACCATTCTTGGCTCTGTTCGCATATGGATGTCTGAGGAGGAAGTCAAAGCGCATCTACCCAATGAGTTCCAGGACTACCCAGACACACAAGTAGTGATCGACTGCACGGAACTGCATTGCCAAACTCCATCCTCTCTCCTGCTTCAAAGTGAAGTCTTCTCCAATTACAAGTCCCACTGCACGTTCAAGGGGTTAATCGGCATGGCACCACATGGTGTGGTCACCTTTGTGTCTTCCCTGTATGCAGGATCTGTCAGTGACAAGGAGCTTTTTAAGCAGTCTGGGATTGTGTCTCTGTTGAAACCTGGGATGGCAATAATGGGCGACAAAGGTTTTCTTGTTGATGACTGTGTGCCATGCAAAGTCTACAGACCTGCTTTCCTGTCAAAAAGGAAACAGCTGACGGCTGATGAGGTAAAGAAGACACAGTCCATTGCTCGGCTGAGGGTCCACGTCGAGCGTCTCATCCGCAGGGTGAAGGAACACAAGCTGTTCGACACAGAAATCCCTCTTTCCATCACAGGGAGCATCAACCAGCTGTACACTGTTGCTTGCCTCCTTGTAAATTACCAGAATGGCCCCTTAGTAAAAGCATGGGCAAAGGATTAAAGACAAGATAACTTTGTTTGGGGATTGATGAATTTGCATTTATTTTTGTCCAAATAGAAATATTGTAAATATAAATAACTTTGTACAGTAGCACTGCAGGAAAGTAAACATGTAAATATAAATAACTTTGTTACAGTCTTTAACATTATGTACAGTGATGTTGAGTAAATAAAAAAAACTTTGATACAATGTTAAATGATTATTTGTCTTTTTTACATCTGTAGGTATCTTGGCAGGTAAAAGTAAAGAAAGAAATGGTCAGCTTTCTCTCGAATGATCTGAAACATTCTGGTGTCTTTGTATATGCGCTGGATCATCATGTCATCCTGTGCATAAACGACAAAATCACACCAGTCCAATCCTGAGATCAGCATTTGTTCTTGAACTTGCCAAAAGTATGCATGCTGTTTCAGTTCTGGTGTGCCATTGTGAAATTTAAGGTAAGGACAGTCCACGTAACTTTTGACATTGGGACATTTTATCTCCAAAAGTCCAAAAACATGGTGCTCTTTAGGGTCAAAAATAATCCCATCAGGAGAGGCCCCCAGCCAAGGTGCATCGGGGTGAATTAAGAACCCACAAGTGTGGTAGTTCACCTCTCGCAGCAGGCAGTATTCCTCAATTGCAGCAGATTCCATTTCAAGCCCTCTCTTCATATCTGCTGTCTGGCGAGTTTCTTTGTAGATTCTTTCAGCCAGGTGTTCAGCCGAGCTCTGTCCACGCACATGACAAACCTCCCTAAAACGTGACGCTGTTACCCGGGGTTTTCGGACCGAGTGCCAAGCATGTGATGCACTCTGTTCTTTGGTGGCATGCTCTATTTTGTGAGCCATATCTAAGGTTACTGCCAGTGACGTCATGTGTGGTTGTCCATGTTTGCTATGGACAAACAAGCAAACAGATGTGTCAAGGCTGTAACCAACTAGTGGCAGAGGTGGCGGTGGTGGGGCATCTTGATGGTGAGTAATGTTGCATGTTGTTGCAGCTGGCTGCTGGTATGACAGCACACTTCCATACTGAACTTTACCAAAGGCAGAATCCACCAAAGAATCCTCATGTGACATCCTGATAGTGGTGACTGGAGGAGCTACAGCACTGGCGTAGTCCTTATATGCCTCTGCTACTTGGAGGACTGAGAGGTCAGGCAGCTCACTGGTGACACCCTTGTAAAGGGTACTCCTGAAATGAAAAGAAAAGTTTTAAACAAAAAGCACTTTTTTTCTAGATTTTATTCTGTCTAATCTTTCATATTTTTAATTTTAAACTACATTCATCTTTAGAATGAAATGTTTGCGTTGTACCTTAAACCCTCAGCAAGCTTCCTCTCTTTGGGTCTTGCAGACAGAACCACCATTTTATTGACAGGACCTGGCTTGACTCCCTATATATAAAAAAAAATGCTCATTGTATTTATTAGTTTATTGCATTTCCAGTAGTTGTATTTTTATATATTTTGTATTAGCAAATTCATTTAGAATTACCATTGTTCTAGGTTTATGCCAGCTCTGCTCCGTTTCAGTACAGCTGTGAACTGGAGGAACTGCACTGATGCCAAGCTGTGAGTAGTGGGCTGTTTGGTAGAGTAGTGCAACAACAGGGCTGCCAACTCTCACGCATTGGCCGTGAGACACACGCATTTGACTGGTTTCACACGCTCACACGCCACACTCCCGATTTCTCACGCTGAAGTGTCAACCCGGTCGGTCAAATTTCTGAAAGATGAGTTTATCTATAGATCTAGCTGTTGAGCCACTCGTGATCGACTAGTTGTGCTTTCAGAGACTGTGAGGGGGTTCAAGAGCGCTCCCTGTCTGTAGTTTCGAATTGTCGCAAACTGAGAACATTTTTGCACGAGCCATCCCAGGTGCATTTCCGCGGCTTCAGGTATGAGCTCTGAGTATCACAGACCCGTCCGGCGCTTCGTGTCCTCTCTCTCTGTAACAGAGGTGAGCAGCGCGGCTGGTAGCGTAGCAACTTCAGTTCATGTTAGTGGACTCGCTCTGGGGGGGGGGGGGGGGGGCAGTGACAAGTTGCATCAGTCTAGTCCTCCGATAATGCGCAGCGTACAGCCGCCTCTAAACTTTGTCACCACCAGAGACCCAAATGGGCCTCTGTCTGTGCGACGGTCTGAGTGAGATCCACCATATCAGCGGAGCAATGACATGCACAGCAGACTATTACAACTCTCCACATCTCGGACACTGATGGGAGGAGTTATATTTTGAATGTGCATAAAGTTGTAAACAAGAGCAGAAATCTGATGAAACACATCAGAGTTATACTATACTATATATACTATACTACTATACTATATATACGATACTGCAACTTTGGGCCACTATGGTGCTTCTCTAACCTCTGTGCATCTCTAAATGTAACTGTAAATAATTCATTCAATGTTTTATAAAATGAACAAATAGTCTTTATTTTCTCGAAAAAGTAAATCCAGTAAGTGGGGCACAGAGGATGAGGGCCAAACATTACTGAGCCTTGGCACAAAGGTTAAAGGATAAGAATTTATGCAAAACAGTGGTTCTTATTCTTTAGAATTTCAGTGGTCTTAGTTGATCCCTCAACATTAATTTAACTTTGGGTCCCTGGTCCCTACACCAGGGACCCCTGGACCTGTTCCCCACAGACACAAATCTTCTCAGCTGTTGTTGACATATGCTCCTGTCTCTTCATGTGGTTCATTATGTTTGGCACATTGTCTGGGTCAGTTCTTATATCATAAGAATTTAATAATGTTTATAATGTTCATGCTAAATGCCCTAATACCTGTTGATACTACAACAATGCAAAGGCTTCTAACCCTACAGTTTTGCACATATCATGCAAGACTTGATTTCTCAATTTTTTTTGCAAAAAACTCTCCAGAAAGTGCCATTTAATGGTTTATTTTTCAATTTTTTTTCCTGGGGGGGCATACCCCCAGACCCCCCTAGGGAGAGCCCCATCTCCCCACATATAAAAAATCCCAATTTAAACCCTGAAGTATAATGATGCTGAAAGAGCCAAAGAAATTGCTTTGTACGCGGCAAAATATGGGTTGCCCCCCCAAATCTCACTCCAAGGTTTGGGGAAAAGTTGGCAGCTCTGCAACAATGTGGTTGCACATTGCTGTCCCAGCAACACAAGAACAACTACTCTGTGACAGTGTTACAGGACGAGAGTCTTTTAATACAATCTGTAAAGACAATTAAATTGTTAATGTTATTTGTAAATAGATTCTAAATAATTTAAAACACTTATGAACCCATATTTTCATTTAGAGATCAGCTGTCTTTTATGTCCTCCTACTCTTAATCTATGGGGCTTCTCTGACTTCCTCATCGACCTGAAACATGTCGCCCTCACGCTGATCTCTCCTGACAACTGATCTTTACTGGAAACTGAGAAATTACTCAGTCAGTAACAATCATATTGCACAATTTGTATGCAACAGTTAGATCGCATCAACAAGCAATTTTCAAATTTACGTCAGAAACGGAGACAACAATTTTAGAAACCGATTCGCTAACTTTAGTCCAATTTAGCATGATATGAGAAAATAACGTTACTCACCCTCAACGTTGTCAATGTAGCTTGAAATATATAATTTAAATCCCTTCTCTTTCTTGCTCTTAGGTGTAACAGCAAACTGCCTCACAATGGTGTTAACATCATTCACATTAACCTTAGGCAGTTCTTGTAAACAGCGGGTGTAGTTTGCCATTATCTCTGTCGGTACACGATCCGTCCCTGTGTGCAGTATATTCGCGCATGCGCAGATGATTTCATGATGAACGTGGATTTACGACACTGCACGATCTGTTCCCATAGACAGTTAAAGAAAGTCTGTTCGCCTCCACCGGAAAGCTAACGTTAGTTTAGCTAACAGTAGCTGCTTTTCCCACTGTTTAGTTTGAGTAACGTTATTTTAGGCTGAATCAACCTGTTAGCCCGTTAGCCGAAATAGCTGTTAGCTAAACTAGCATCAGCTTCCCGGTAGAGGCTAACCGTTCTCTTAGCTAATATATCAGTACACGATCTGTCATAGTTGTAGCGGTTAGCCGTTAGCCTCATGGATGTATTAAGAGGACGGTTAGCCTCCACCGCCGTTAGCTTCCCGGCTAACCGCTAGCTTTGATTCAGTCTACAATACAGTTACTCAAACTAAACAGTGGGGAAAGCAGCTACAGCTAATTTAAGACTTTACAGTAATAATAAAGACAATTATTGAGTGATTGTGTTTTAAATGAGCACAAGTAAAGTAGAACTGACGTAACCACTATTATATATTATATATATCGCTGTTATGTTATATAATACACATATAATTGAGGGTCTTAAACATGCTGTCTCAGCTAGCGGTTAGCCGAATTAGCTGTTAGCTAAACTAACGTTAGCTTTCCGGTGGAGGCTAACAGCAGACGGCTACTGTGGAACGGATCGTGCAGTGCCGTAAATCCCTGGTAAATCCTCGTACATAATGATTATCATCTGCGCGTGCGCGAACATAATGCACATGCGCAGAACGGATCGTGCAGGCAGGACGGATCGTGTACCGACAATCTCCACAGAATGTAAACACGGCTTTCAGCGCAGCACCGGAAGTGAATGAGCGGGCTGAGACAAACCCGGAAGTGATTGTGCATAGAGCCTATTGATATGGGTTGATCAGAAATTGTTATTTGTATTGCTGATTTGAAAACTATTTACATGACAGCATTGAGCTTCAGATCAATGGTGTTGTCATGGTAACAAACAAACTATATACAGAACGTTTTGCAACAATGAATACAACACATGCGGTTGCAATTATGAAGTAAAATGTAATGAACAAGAGTTTTCATACTCAATATAACTTTCTTTTTTTAACTTTTATTTTTTATGATCAGTGTGATTTTTTTTTTTTGGTTCTTTTTTATTTTTTTATTTCCACACCAGGTGTGTGTGTGTGTGTGTGTGTGTGTGTGTGTGTGTGTGTGTGTGTGTGTGTGTGTGTGTGTGTGTGTGGTGTGAGTAAGAGAGAGACACAGAGAGAGAGGGGGCGGGGGGGGCAGCTGACAATAGGCTAATACAAAAAAAAATCTCCGATGGCAGACGCAACGGGAGTTGCATTTAAAACCAAGCAGCACGTCTGAAACCCCACGAGCCCAGAAATCTACTGGTTACTATGTAAGTACTACAAACCGAAGTTAAAAACAAACCTGAAGCTGAAGAAACCACCAGAGAGAGAGAGAGAGAGAGAGAGAGGGAGGGAGAGAGGAGAGAGGGAGCGCATTTCTCCATGTTCTGTGTGTGTGTGATTGATCCGAGCGGGTTTGTAGGCGGGGGGGGCGCTGTGATTATCACAGAACGCTGCGCGGCCAGTTGAGGAGTTGTATTCAATCCGAGTACGGATATTGACTCATATTACTCGGATAATAGCCTACTTGTACTCGGCAAAAGTGCTTTATCCGTACCGGATACTCGTTTCAGCCGGATACTCGGATCACCCCTAGTAACAACTACGAACAAACGGGTCGGCGGAAATAGCCTACTCATGGGCACATACAGCGAGTTAAAAAAAAAAAACACACCGGCTGCTGCAAACGAGAGTTAAATTGCGTTGGAGAAAAGTGCTGCTAGAGTAAATGTGTATATTCCAATAGGCTATAGTGTATATCATATTTAATCATACGTATATTATCTATTTCATTTAGGTGCAACACTGCGGGCGAAAAAGTAAATGTGCTGTATTTATATATAGCCTAGCGCTTTTCTAGTCTTAACGACTAGCCTACTCAAAGCGCTTTTACATCATACAGGAAACCTTCACTATTCAAACACTGTGGCCGAGGCTGCCGTACAAGGTGCCACCTGCTCATCAGATAAACACTCACACACATTCACACTCCGATGGCAACTTGGGGCTCAGCTTCTTGCCCAAGGAAGCTTCGACAGGGGACTGCAGGACCGGGGATTGAACCACCAACCTCTTGGTACTGGTCCTAATCCCATTCTGAGTCTGCAGCACCATTGTTAACAGAATTATAATTAATAATCATTTATTCCAAAGGGTTTACATCATTCACATGCAAAACAAGCGTAGGCCTACTGTGGAACTACTTTTTAATGGCTCTTACTGATTTGTGTCCAGAGTCAGTCACATTCTTCTGACGGCGCTTTACTGTGGCTTGACTAATATGCTCCGCATCACCAATGTTGTAAAGAAAACTACCGTCTGCCAAAAAATGAATGTGTCACAAATAATCTGATGGGTGAGCATGTCCAAGATGGGTGACGTTAGTGATATGAGGTAATGTAGCTTATAGGCTGCATCACAGACTGGGAAGAAAAATTATACCGCTCAAATAATAAGTTATCTGAAAACTGAAATGTTTGTCTAAAATATCCTTTCCCGACATGTAACACCAGGCGAAGTAGGCTAAAGCAGCTTTTTCATCAACGGGATCGTAGACAGAGCGAAATGCCATGTTTTTAGAAAAAATAAGTTTTATATTCTGCCTAACCCTGTTTTTTATTCATGCCGATAACAATCCAGACTGGATGAATGAATGAGGAAATGAAAGAGCGCTGAGTCAGAAGGAGGAGACTGAGAGAAGAAAACCTGCTCCCGACCAGGTTAGGTTTACAGGCTCCGTTACCATAGTAACTGACTCTGAGGTGAAGTTATCTCCCTTTCTGAAACAGAAAACCCAAAGTTTCCCTCATTTTAGGGTTAACAAACTCAGAGTTTTCACTAAACCTGCTTTCTGAAATGGGGCTCTGGACCCAAATCTACACCACTCTATTGATGAGGCACTTACATTGATACAAAGTTTTTATTTTTTGCTTTGTGACTTTTTTTATTGATAGTATATTGATTCAAGTATTGACCTGGGAAACTTTGAATAAATGTCTTTAAAAAGAAAAATAATGAAAGATGGACATTTTTATACTGGTACCCAAATCATTTATTCAACTTAATTAACTTGTTTCTCCTTTGGGTAACACTTTATGAAAAACTATCATTAATAGATGGTAAATTGAGACTAAATTAATCTTGTCAGGCGCCCCTCGTTCTGAAACTGTTTATTGTCTGTATGTCTGTTTTCTCTGTCTGTACGTCACTGGTTCCTGTTGCCAAGCAACCTGGGGGGCGTGGTCTCCATTCATTGCTTCGTGTTGGTGTTGGTTAACGCATTACTGCCTCTGCTCCTCCGTCATAGATTCCCACAACGGATCATCACTCAAACACACCTTCGGATCTTCACTACCCACTTCCCCACAGTTCGGATTCCTCTTCACTCCCATGCCGTCACAGCATCCTCCCATTGCACATTGACTTGTCATGTGGCTCACGGACTGTCACCAATAAACTCTCCAATAAACTCTCGACAAATCTTTAGTTAATTGTCCTTTCACCATTACCAAACCGTCATTTTACTGTTACATGATGAAATTATAATTAAAACAATTTTAGTGGTGCTGTAAATAATTAGTTTATTGTTACACACATTGTGTCCCTCATATACCATATTAGGTATAAGATAATGATTATAAAATATGTGTAAGCCTTTAAGAAACTATTTTTAAAAACTCTTTAAACATTACATAAATAGATAGACCAGATATTCCTGACACTTTAAAGATTACTTGTTGGTTTGTAAAACATCTCTAAACAGTGTCTGGATAGTTATTATAAAGTTGCAACATATTAAAAAATGATATAGGCCTACACACATACACACACACACACACATATATAGTGTGTATGTGAATATATATATCATACTGTGCAAACATTTTAGGTACGTATGAAAAAGCTGTAAACTAAGAATGCTTTCAAAAATATGAGCGTTAAAAGTTTATTTTCATCAGTTAATTGTCCTGCTGCAGAATTAATTTGGGGCCAATCATACTCCTCCTTAATGGTATTGCATAATGGGTAAGTATCTGCCTGTTTTTCTCAGCATTGAGGACACCAAATCTCCAACTCTATTTGCAGAACTGCAGCCCCAAACTTGCAAGGAACCTCCCCCATGCGTCACTGTTTCCTGCAGACACTGATTATTGTGGCTCTCTCCAGCCCTTTGGCCAACAAACTGCATTCTTCTTTTTTTCACACCTGCCTAAGACTTTTGCACAGTACTGTATATACAAAGAGTATATGTATTTATATACTGTAGATACTTTATAGAATTTAATGAAGGGCAAAAAATGTATCATCATACCAAGCACTTCCTAACCAATAACTATGAAAACCATCAGTCACAACTTTACAATAGCATCCAGATAATGTTTAATGATGGTTTGCAAAGTATTTATTAACTATTTAGCAAGGTATTAAAGTCATCCGTTGCAACTTTATAATAACCATCCAGACACTGTTTATAGACTGTTTACAACTAATAACCCTAAACAAAGTGTGAAGAATATCTGGTCTATCTATTTATGTAATGTTTAAAGATGTTTTAAAAATGGTTTCTTGAAGACTTGCAAACATTTTTTAATTATTACCTTATGCCTAATAAAGTATATGAGGGATGTAATGTGTGTAACAATAAAGTGTTTATTTACAGCACCACTAGTATTGTATTAATTATGATTTATTTGCTTGTTAACAGTAAAATGACGGTTAGCTAACGGTTAAATGGCAATTAGCTGAAGATTAATGTACTATCCATTTACCATCTATTAATAATGGTTTTTATAAAGTGTCACCTTCTACTAACAAGTAATTCCAATTTTGAACAGAAGAAGGGTGTGGAGACTTTAACCGGACTGCCAACATATTTTAGCAACATTCCATGCCGACAGCCATAGCTGCCTTTGAGGATAAATAAAGTTGTTTACGAATAACTTTTGAGCTGTTGTTTTTTTTGTCAGTGCAGCAGAACTTGTCTATGAAGGAATAAGAGACCAAACTAATCTGCCATAAATTGATACGGAAATCATAGGATGATCAACATTGTTTCATTGCCTGGTGATCTCTAGGAGGTCCAATAGGAGGTGAAAATCTGTGGAAATTTGACATCTACAAAATAATATTCCGTCATAGTCATAGTGTCAGCTACTGGCAACCGGAAGTCAGCTTTATGTGACAAACATCCGATTTACATGAAATTGACATGGTGTGGTCTCTGCTTGACATAGTATGTGTTTAGTACATGTTGTCTTTCTTGGACACATGAAGTGATCCAAAATTTGCAAAACATAATCTCTGTTTATTTCCATGATAAGTATTTTCTATCAGGCCAGGGTGCCTGATAGAAAATATTTATCATGGAAATGAACACCCGGGTTAACCACCCTCCCACGAGTGTAAAGGTAGGTGCGAGGACCCGTTCATCACTTTGGTTGTTATACTTTCTGTCACATACTGGTAAAACACCTTTCAATGTTCCATTGGTGGAATCCACCAGAAACCTGTTTCAATTACAAAAAGGGAGTAGGCTATGCAATGGTATTCAGCCAATGAACTGATGGAGTGACACCTGACGGCCGGTTTCCAGTCATTTGTTTTCTTAATTAAAGGTTATCAGCTATGAGTCACATGAGGATGTATTGTGTTCCTATATAAAGACCTTCATATATGTTGACTGTCACAGAACTGCACTATCACAGATGTAAACTGGACTGAATGAAAAGGCTCTGAAAAACCACTGAAAGCAGATTAAAAGAAAAGATTCCTAAATTTCATCTTATATCTTTTCATTTTGGGTAAGTACATTTTTAAGTGCATAGACTTTTGTACAATGGTCATGAGAGAGAGAGACTTTTAGGTAAAGATAATTATGATGATTGTGATAATTATGGTTTTATAATAAGCTACATATTTATGTTACATTGTCTGTTATTTTATCATTAGTATAGTGTATTAGAAATAAAGGACATCTAAATAAATAATTAGTTTACACATTTAGATATTAATAGTAGGCTACATGTAATGAATCATTTAATAAGAACTTAATGAATTTAGATATTAATAATAAAATTTTGTCAATGTGAATTGTATGTAAAACATATAAAGAATATATATATATATATATATATATAATATAATATATATATAAAAATAAGACTTACTTGGATGACCATCATAAAGTTGTAACTATTCTTATGATAATAGTTACTGAAAATTATTTATTTTTTTAAACCATCACGTAACATTGACTTGTTCCCATCAAATCTTTTATGGTGATCTTTTAAAGAGATGATTATTTGATTATGTGTGTATTACCTGGCTGTTCAAGTATTCTGCTTGTTGAGGTAGTGCATGTCAGCTTGTGTGAATGTTATCTTAACCCTTATAAGGTCTTTGGGAGAAATAGAGTAAAAGACCCTAGAACTTGAAGTTGGGATATGGGAAGTAAACATGTATGTCGTTAAGATGTGAAGAAACAGGTCTAATCTGTCAGGCAGGGTTTTAAAAACTTGACAAGGTTTCTTTTTGCTTTTTTCAAACTCTTTTCAATGCCTTTAACAGAATAAAATGAGAACTTGTGAGAGAAAATAACATCTTTCAAAAGTGAAATAACATCCAGGTAGAGTTAAGGATGGTAGATGAGTGGTGGACCCAAAAAGCAGAGGCGGAAAGTGAAGATAGTTTTGATGATTTCATGAATCCAGTTGCACAAAAACAAAAAGAGTCCTGGAAATAAGCAAGAAAAAAACAGGAACCAAAAGTAAAGTCTATGTAAAAACAGAAAACACAGGAACACTAGCAAGATTGATGAAGACTAACAAAACAGTATGCAGTAACACTACAATGATCTGACAACAGACAAGGGGACCGCCGAGACTAAATCCAGAGGGAAACAGGGAACAAGAGGCACGTGACACAAAGGCTGGGAAAAATCTGAAAGACATCAGGTAATCACATGAGGGCAAACACAGGAAATAAAACTAAAGAAAAGACAACGCAGTAAACAAGACTATTAAAATAAAACAGGAAACAGAACATACAGACACTCACAAGAGACCACAAGACAGAAACCACAACTAGACAAGACAAGGGAGCAACCAAGTACTAAAACATATACAAGATCAAAAAATAACCCAATCCCAAGGACAACATATATAACAAAATACCAAACCATAACATGTAAGTTTTAAAAGTCAACAGGACCTACACATTTTCTTAATCTTGTCAACAAAGTAACGAAATACAAATACTTTGCTACTTCCCATCTCTGATTCACTGTAATCTGGTAGATTTTTAAGATATTTTTTCTTTACTATTTATTTTTGTGCCAACTCTTTACTTCTACTTCTTATATTTTTAAACACAAAAATCTACTTCTTTTTTCTTACATTTTATAAAATTGTCTCGTTAATTTAGTTTCAAATAATTTCAGTGGAGTTAGGCCACCGTTAGCATTTTTCGGGTCATCAATACCGAATTCAATCTAATTGGGTGGGATTTAGTGGTTGAATGGCATATAAGCCTGCTCGTTAGTGTCCAGACGTGCCTGCTTCCAGTTAGTTGCCTACTGAAAGTATGTCACATAACATTTGATAAATGTGATGCTTTCAAATACATGTCACGTCATGTCTATTTTGTCTCGGCGGAGATGAGATGAAAACAATCGGAACACGGCAACAACCCGCGCAGCACTGCAGACAGTTCACCACTGCGGGTCAGCAACATAACACCGAATCTATATCGGTGGGATTAACAGATAAAATGGGTGGGAGCCCGGTGCTCGGAAACTGACATGGCCGCTAAGAGTTCATGTCACTGACCAAGCCGTTGAACCAGTCCTCGTCGTCGCATCTCTGCGCTGTGTGTGTGTGTGTGTGTGTGTGTGTGTGTGTGTGTGTGTGTGTGTGCGTGCGTGTGTGTGTGTGTGTGTATTGTAGTAAAGAGAAAGAGAATGAGAGAAGGAAGTTTGTGTGAGGTGGACCTTGTCACCACAGACCCAAATCTTCTAAGCTGCTGCTACTGACATATGCTGCACTGTCTCTTCATGTGGCACATTATGTTTGGCACAGTGTATAGGTAATTTCTTATATCATAATAAGGTATTACAATGTGTAATCGAGTGATGACTGGTCAACAGTAGGCTGATGTAAATGCTAAATGCCCTCTGTTGATACTACATTAACGCAAAATAGCCAATATGGCTCTTAACCTTGCAGATTACACATTCCATACAAACAATGTGTCGTAGATGTGTGTATATAATGTATATACATACACATACCATGTAAGACTCAATTTCTCCATTTGTTTGCACAGAACTCTCCAGAAAGTGCCACATTTAATGGTTAATTTTTCAAACATCTTGCCGTCTATTGGTTGTTAGTTGTAACTCTAAAAGTATGGGGAATTTCTTAATTAATGTCAGTTTAGTAATTCATTCATATTGTATCCTTTATTTTCTTTCCAGAAGCCACATTTGAGCACACACACGTACATGTAGTTTAATTTAAATGTTAAGGGGAAGATTAAAAAGAGAAACTGGATCTGTGAATTCTCACGGAATAATAATTGAATTCATATCTTGCTACTCAGTCAGAATCTTATTAACCTGTCTCAATAATCGTATATGTGATGTTTAAGGCCTGTTGGCAGACATCAATTAACAATGTAACCAACGGCATATAAGGAAACTGTTTTCCATGAACACATTTCTCAGCTTGCACACTAGCAACATTTTGTGTCATTCAAACAATACTTTTACACTTTAAGTACATTTTCAAGCCTGTACTTTGTCACTTTCACTTGAGTAAAAAAATTAAATCAGTACTTCTACTTTTACCAGAGTATTTTAACACAAGTATATGTACTTCTACTTGAGTATGGGAAGTGACTACTTTTACCATCTCTAGTAATAATCATAATGTAATAACCATCTTGATATTCAACAACTGTGAGGTTGATGGATTATCTTGGCAACGGGAAAGTGCTCAATAACAAAGATTTACACTAGATTACATTACATTACATCAGATTTAGATTTATTTTTGAACAATACTTGAGCGAAGAAGACCTCTTGTGTACATAGGAAAAAGTCTTGTTCAGTGTGAAATATCTATATAAAAATACAGTATTATAATTATTATTTGCGTCGAACTTCCTTTTGAATGTATTCTGTGCCCTGAGTTATAAAGACTAAAAGTACTGAGATAACAATTACTGTCATTTGGAGATTGAAAACTGTGTGCACTGTTAAAAGTACTGTAGAACAAAACCTTTCCATATGCTGCTTCTGTGAATAAGTCTCTGTATTTTTTCATTACATAAATTTAAAGGGAGACAAGATGGCTGTTGGAAGGATCGTACTGATGTTCCTGATTCTTATGGGTAAGCTGAGTTATATTAAAAAGATGGCAGTTAAAAGTCTTGAAATAAATAAAGGAAGAGGTTTGGATTACAATGAAATTAAGGTGGTTGCCTACACCTCATAAATATTTGATATAGAAAAACAGACACAGTCTATTATTATCTTTATATAACTTAGATAATAACGGTGAAAGGTATGCTTGGTTTTGCTAATACTTTTATTTTTGTAATATTTATGTAAAACTTTTGCACCTCCGACAGCTATTACACCTATGGAAACAGTCACAGAAACTCCAGCACCAACAACCGGCGCATCTACAGCTGCCGCACCAACAACAGCAGACACTACTACAGCTGCACCAACAACAGCTGCACCCACAACTGCTCCACCAACAACTGCCGCACCAACAACAACAGCACCTACGACAGGTGCAGCTACAACAGCAGCACCTACAACTGCCGAACCAAAAACAACATCCCTTACTACAGCAGCACCAACAACAGCTGCACCAACAACAGCAGCACCTACAACAGCTGCAGCTACAACAGCAGCACCAACAACTGCCGCACCAACAACAGCAGTCCCTACTACATCTGCACCAACAACAGCCACACTTACAACAGCAGCACCAACAACGGCCGTACCTACAACAGCAGCACCTACAACTGCAGCACCTACAACAGCGACACCTACAACTGCCGCATCAACAACAGCAGCCCTTACTACAGCAGCACCAACAACAGCTGCACCAACAACAGCAGCACCTACAACAGCTGCAGCTACAACAGCAGCACCAACAACTGCCGCACCTACAACTGCAGCACCAACAACCGCCGCACCTACAACTCTCACGCCAACAACTGCCGCACCTACGACAGCTGTAGCTACAACAGCTGCACCAACAACAGCAGCACCTACGACTGCAGCCCCTACTACAACAGCACCAACAACTGCTGCACCAACAACAGCCGCACCAACAACAGCCGCACCAACAACAGCCGCACCAACAACTGCTGCACCTACAACTGCCACACCAACAACTGCCGCACCCACAACTGCTCCACAAACAACTGCCGCACCAACAACAACAGCACCTACGACAGCTGCAGCTACAACAGCAGCACCTACAACTTCCGCACCAACAACAGCAGCCCTTACTACAGCAGCACCAACAACAGCTGCACCAACAACAGCAGCACCTACAACAGCTGCAGTTACAACAGCAGTATCTACAACTGCTGCTCCAACAACAGCAGCACCTACGACGACAAATGCTCCACCAACAACAGCCGCACCTACAACTGTAGCCCCTACTACAGCTGCACCAACAACAGCCACACTTACAACAGCAGCACCAACAACGGCCATACCTACCACAGCGACACCTACAACTGTCGCTCCAACAACAGCAGCCCCTACAACAGCTGCACCAACAACAGCCGCACCTACAACTGCCGCACCAACAACAGCAGCCCCTACTACAGCCGCACCTACAACTGCCGCACCAACAACAGCAGCACCTACGACGGCTGTAGCTACAACAGAAGCACCTACAACTGCCACACCAACAACAGCAGCCCCTACTACAGCTGCACCAACAACAGCCACACTTACAACAGCAGCACCAACAACGGCCGTACCTACAACAGCCGCACCTACAACTGCAGCACCTACAACAGCGACATCTACAACTGGCGCACCAACAACAGCAGCCCTTACTACAGCAGCACCAACAACAGCTGCACCAACAACAGCAGCACCTACAACTGCCGCACCAACAACCGCCGCACCTACAACTCTCACGGCAACAACAGCAGCCCCTACAACAGCGGCACCTACAACAGCGACATCTACAACTGCCGCACCAACAACAGCAGCCCCTACTACAGCTGCACCAACAACAGCCGCACCTACAACTGCCGCACCAACAACAGCAGCACCTACGACAGCTGCAGCTACAACAGCTGCAGTTACAACAGCAGCACCTACAACTGCTGCTCCAACAACAGCAGCACCTACGACTGCAGCTCCTACTACAGCAGCTCCAACAACTGCAGCACCAACAACATCTGCACCAACAACAGCCGCATCAACAACAGCTGCACCAACAACTGCTGCACCTACAACTGCCGCACCAACAACCGCCGCACCCACAAATGCTCCACCAACAACAGCCGCACCAACAACAGCAGCCCCTACTACAGCTGCACCGACAACAGCCGCACCTACAACTGCTGCACAAACAACAGCAGCAACAACAACAGCCGCACCAATAACAGCTGCACCAACTACTGCTGAACCTACAACTGCCACACCAACAACCGCCGCACCCACAACTGCTCCACCAACAACTGCCGCACCAACAACAACAGCACTTACGACAGCTGCAGCTACAACAGCAGCACCTACAACTGCCGCACCAACAACAGCAGCCCCTACTACAGCTGCACCAAACACAGCCACACTTACAACAGCAGCACCAACAACGGCCGTACCTACAACAGCCGCACCTACCGCGTCACCTACAACTGTCACTCCAACAACAGCAGCCCCTACAACAGCTGCACCAACAACAGCCGCAACTACAACTGCCGCACCAACAACAGCCGCACCTACAACTGCCGCACCAACAACAGCAGTCCCTACTACAGCTGCACCAACAACAGCCACACCTACAACTGCCGCACCAACAACAGCAGCACCTACAACTGCCGCACCAACAACAGCAGCCCCTACTACAGCTGCACCAACAACAGCCACACTTACAACAGCAGCACCAACAACGGCCGCACCTACAACTGCTGCACCAACAACAGCAGCACCTACGACAGCTGCAGCCACAACAGCTGCAGCTACAACAGCAGCACTAACAACTGCCGCACCTACAACTGCCGCACCAACAACCGCCGCACCTACAACTCTCACGCCAACAACAGGAGCCCCTACAACTGCGGCACCTACAACAGCGACACCTACAACTGCCGCACCAACAACAGCAGCCCCTACGTCAGCTGTAGCTACAACAGCTGCACCAACAACAGCAGCACCTACAACAGCTGCAGCTACAACAGCTGCAGTTACAACAGCAGCACCTACAACTGCTGCTCCAACAACAGCAGCACCTACGACTGCAGCCCCTACTACAGCAGCACCAACAACTGCTGCTCCAACAACAGCCGCACCAACGACAGCCGCACCAACAACAGCCGCAGCAACAACTGCTGCACCTACAACTGCCGCACCAACAACCCCCTCACCCACAACTGCCCCACCAACAACTGCCGCACCAACAACAACAGCACCAACAACAGCCGCACCTACAACTGCCGGACCAACAACAACAGCACCTACAACAGCTGTAGCTACAACAGCCGCACCCACAACTTCTGCACCAACAACAGCAGCACCTACAACAGCTTCAGCCACAACAGCTGCAGCTACAACAGCAGCCCCAACAACTGCCGCACCTACAACTGCCGCACCAACAACCGCCGCACCTACAACTGTCACTCCAACAACAGCAGCCCCTACAACAGCTGCACCTACAACAGCCGCAACTACAACTGCCGCACCAACAACAGCCGCACCTACAACTGCCGCACCAACAACAGCAGTCCCTACTACAGCTGCACCAACAACAGCCACACCTACAACTGCCGCACCAACAACAGCAGCACCTACAACTGCCGCACCAACAACAGCAGCCCCTACTACAGCTGCACCAACAACAGCCACACTTACAACAGCAGCACCAACAACGGCCGCACCTACAACTGCTGCACCAACAACAGCAGCACCTACGACAGCTGCAGCCACAACAGCTGCAGCTACAACAGCAGCACTAACAACTGCCGCACCTACAACTGCCGCACCAACAACCGCCGCACCTACAACTCTCACGCCAACAACAGGAGCCCCTACAACTGCGGCACCTACAACAGCGACACCTACAACTGCCGCACCAACAACAGCAGCCCCTACGTCAGCTGTAGCTACAACAGCTGCACCAACAACTGCCGCACCAACAACAGCAGCACCTACAACAGCTGCAGCTACAACAGCTGCAGTTACAACAGCAGCACCTACAACTGCTGCTCCAACAACAGCAGCACCTACGACTGTAGCCCCTCCTACAGCAGCACCAACAACTGCTGCTCCAACAACAGCCGCACCAACGACAGCCGCACCAACAACAGCCGCACCAACAACTGCTGCACCTACAACTGCCGCACCAACAACCCCTCACCCACAACTGTCCCACCAACAACTGCCGCACCAACAACAACAGCACCTACAACAGCTGCAGTTACAACGGCAGCACCTCCAACTGCTACTCCAACAACAGCAGCACCTACGACAACTGCAGCTACAACAGCTGCAGTTACAACAGCAGCACCTACAACTGCCGCACCAACAACAGCAGCACCTACGACAGCTGTACCTACAACAGCTGCACCAACAACTGCCACACCAACAACAGCAGCACCTACGACAGTTGCACCAACAACTGCTGTACCTACAACTGCCGCACCAACAACCGCCGCACCCACAAATGCTCCACCAACAACAGCCGTACCAACAACAGCAGCCCCTACTACAGCTGCACCAACAACGGCCGCACATACAACTGCCGCACCAACAACAACAGCACCTACGACAGCTGTAGCTACAACAGCCGCACCCACAACTTCTGCACCAACAACAGCAGCACCTACGACAGCTTCAGCCACAACAGCTGCAGCTACAACAGCAGCACCAACAACTGCCGCACCTACAACTGCCGCACCAACAACCGCCGCACCTACAACTACCGCACCAACAACAGCAGCCCCTACTACAGCTGCACCAACAACAGCCGCACCTACAACTGCCGCACCCACAACTGCTCCACCAACAACAGCCGCAGCAACAACAGCAGCCCAAACAACAGCTGCACCAACAACAGCCGCACCTACAACAACAGCACCGACAACTGCCGCACCAACAACCACAGCCCCTACTACAGCTACACCAACAACAGCTGCACCAACAACAGCCGTACCAACAACAGCAGCACCTACAACAGCTGCAGTTACAACAGCAGCACCTACAACTGCTGCTCCAACAACAGCAGCACCTACGACTGCAGCCCCTACTACAGCAGCACCAACAACTGCTGCACCAACAACAGCCGCACCAACAACAGTTGCACCAACAACTGCTGCACCTACACCTGCCGCACCAACAACCACCGCACCCACAAATGCTCCACCAACAACACCTGCAGCAACAACAGCAGCCCTAACAACAGCTGCACCAACAACAGCCGCACCTACAACAACAGCACCTACAACTGCCGCACCAACAACCGCCGCACCTACGACTGCAGCCCCTACTACACCAGCACCAACAACTGCTGCACCAACAACTGCCGCACCAACAACAGCCGCACCAACAACAGCTGCACCAACAACTGATGCACCTACAACTGCTGCACCAACAACCGCCTCGCCCACAACTGCCCCACCAACAACTGCCGCACCAACAACAACAGCATCTACGACAGCTGCAGCTACAACAGCAGCACCTACAACTGCCGCACCAACAACAGCAGCCCCTACTACAGCTGCTCCAACAACAGCCGCACCTACAACTGCCGCACCAACAACAGCAGCACCTACAACAACAGCACCTACAACTGCCGCACCAACAACCGCCGCACCTACGACTGCAGCCCCTACTACACCAGCACCAACAACTGCTGCACCAACAACAGCTGCACCAACAACAGCCGCACCAACAACAGCTGCACCAACAACTGCTGCACCAACAACTGCTGCACCAACAACCGCCTCGCCAACAACTGCCCCACCAACAACTGCCGCACCAACAACAACAGCATCTACGACAGCTGCAGCTACAACAGCAGCACCTACAACTGCCGCACCAACAGCAGCCCCTACTACAGCTGCTCCAACAACAGCCGCACCTACAACTGCCGCACAAACAACAACAGCCCCTACAACTGCGGCACCTACAACAGCGACACCTATAACTTCCGCACCAACAACAGCAGCCCCTACTACAGCTGTACCAACAACAGCCGCACCTACAACTGCCGCACCAACAACAGCAGCACCTACGACAGCTGCAGCCACAACAGCTGCACCAACAACTGCCGCACCAACAACAGCAGCCCCTACTACAGCTGTACCAGCAACAGCCGCACCTACAACTGCCGCACCAACAACAGCAGCACCTACGACAGCTGCAGCCACAACAGCTGCAGTTACAACATCAGCACCTACAACTGCCGCACCAACAACCGCCGCACCTACGACTGCAGCCCCTACTACACCAGCACCAACAACTGCTGCACCAACAACAGCCGCACCAACAACAGCCGCACCAACAACAGCAGCACCAACAACTGCTGCACCTACAACTGCTGCACCAACAACCGCCTCGCCCACAACTGCCCCACCAACAACTGCCGCACCAACAACAACAGCATCTACGACAGCTGCAGCTACAACAGCAGCACCTACAACTGCCGCACCAACAACAGCAGCCCCTACTACAGCTGCTCCAACAACAGCCGCACCTACAACTGCCGCACCAACAACAGCAGCACCTACAACAACAGCACCTACAACTGCCGCACCAACAACCGCCGCACCTACGACTGCAGCCCCTACTACACCAGCACCAACAACTGCTGCACCAACAACAGCCGCACCAACAACAGCCGCACCAACAACAGCTGCACCAACAACTGCTGCACCTACAACTGCTGCACCAACAACCGCCACGCCCACAACTGCCCCACCAACAACTGCCGCACCACCAACAACAGCATCTACGACAGCTGCAGCTACAACAGCAGCACCTACAACTGCCGCACCAACAGCAGCCCCTACTACAGCTGCTCCAACAACAGCCGCACCTACAACTGCCGCACCAACAACAGCAGCACCTACGACAGCTGTAGCTACAACAGCCGCACCTACAACTGCCACACCAACAACAGCAGCACCTACGACAGCTGCAGCCACAACAGCTGCAGCCACAACAGCAGCACCAACAACTACCGCATCTACAACTGCCACACCAACAACTGCCGCACCTACAACTCTCACGCCAACAACAGGAGCCCCTACAACTGCGGCACCTACAACAGCGACACCCACAACTGCCGCACCAACAACAGCAGCCCCTACTACAGCTGTACCAACAACAGCCGCACCTACAACAGCCGCACCAACAACAGCAGCACCTACGACAGCTGTAGCTACAACAGCTGCACCAACAACTGCCGCACCAACAACAGCAGCACCTACGACAGCTGCAGCAACAACAGCTCTAGTTACAACAGCAGCACCTACAACTGCTGCACCAACATCAGCCGCACCAACAACAGCCACGCCAACAACAGCTGCACCAACAACAGCTGCACCTACAACTGCCGCACCCACAACTGCTCCACCAACAACAGCCGCAGCAACAACAGCAGCCCCAACAACAGCTGCACCAACAACAGCCGCACCTACAACAACAGGACCTACAACTGCCGCACCAATAACCGCAGCCCCTACTACAGCTACACCAACAACAGCTGCACCAACAACAGCCGCACCTGCAACAGCTGCACCAACAACTGCCGCATCTACAACTGCCGCACCAACAACAGCCGCACCTACAACTGCCGCACCAACAACAGCAGTACCTACAACTGCCGCACCAACAACAGCAGCCCCTACTACAGCTGCAGCTACAACAGCTGCAGTTACAACTGCGGCACCTACAACAGGGACACCTACAACTGCTGCACCAACAACAGCAGCCCCTACTACAGTTGCACCAACAACAGCCGCACCTACAACTGCCTCACCAACAACAGCAGCACCTACGACAGCTGTAGCTACGACAGCTGTAGCTACAACAGCTGCAGTTACAACGGCAGCACCTACAACTGCTACTCCAACAACATCAGCACTGACGACAGCTGCAGCTACAACAGCTGCACCAACCACTGCCGCACCAACAACAGCAGCACCTACGACAGCTGCATCAACAACTGCTAAACCTACAACTGCCGCACAAACAACCGCCGCACCCACAAATGCTCCACCAACAACAGCCGCACCTACAACAGCAGCCCCTACTACAGCTGCACCAACAACAGCCGCACCTACAACTGTCGCACCAACAACAGCAGCACCTACGACAGCTGCAACCACAACAGCTGCAGCTACAACAGCAGCACCAACAACTGCCGCACCTACAACTGCCACACCAACAACCGCCGCACCTACAACTCTCACGCCAACAACAGGAGCCCCTACAACTTCGGCACCTACAGCAGCCACACCTACAACTGCCGCACCAACAACAGCAGCCCCTACTACAGCTGCACCAACAACAGCCGCATTTACAACTGCCGTACCAACAACAGCAGCACCTACGACAGCTGTAGCTACAACAGCTGCACCAACAACTGCTTCACCAACAACAGCAGCACCTACAACAGCTGCAGCTTCAACAGCTGCAGTTACAACAGCAGTACCTACAACTGCTGCTCCAACAGCAGCACCTACGACTGCAACCCCTACTACAGCAGCACCAACAACTGCTGCACCAACAACAGCCGCACCAAATACAGCCGTACCAACAACTGCCGCACCAACAACCGCCTCACCCACAACTGCCCCACAAACAACTGCCGCACCAACAACAGCATCTACAACAGCTGCAGCTACAACAGCAGCACCTACAACTGCCGCAACAACAACAGCATCCCCTACTACAGCTGCTCCAACAACAGCCACACCTACAACTGTAGCACCAACAACAGCAGCACCTACGACAGCTGTAGCTACAACAACCGCACCTACAACTGCCGCACCAACAACAGCAGCACCTACGACAGCTGCAGCCACAACAGCTGCAGCTACAACAGCAGCACCAACAACTGCCGCATCTACAACTGCCACACCAACAACTGCCACATCTACAACTGCCACACCAACAACAGCCGCACCAACAACATCAGCCCCTACTACAGCTGCACCAACAACTGCTGCACCAACAACAGCAGCATCTACGACTGCAGCCCCTACTACATTAGCACCAACAACTGCTGCACCAACAACAGCCACACCAACAACAGCCGCACCTGCAACTGCCGCACCAACAACATCAGCCCCTACTACAGCTGCTCCAACAACAGCCGCACCAACAACAGCCGCACTAACAACAGCAGCCCCTACTACAGCAGCACCAACAACTGCTGCACCAACAACAGCCGCACCAACAACAGCCAAACCAACAACAGCTGCACCAACATCTGCCGCACCTACAACTGCCGTACCAACAACCGCCGCACCTTCAACTGCCACACCAACAACAGTAGCACCTACAACTGCCGCACCAACAACAACAGCACCTTCGACAGCTGCAGCTACAACAGCAGCACCTACAACTGCTCCACCACAACAGCCGCACCAACAACAGCCGCCCCTACAACAGCTGCACCACAACCTGCACCTACCCAACAGCACCTACAACTGCCGCACCAACAACAGCAGCCCCTACTACAGCTGCACCAACAACAGCTGCACCAACAACAGCTGTACCAACAACAGCCGCACCTGCAACAACTGCACCAACAACTGCCACACCTACAACCCTGCCGCACCAACAACAGCAATACCAACAACAGCTGCACCAACAACAGCCGCACCTGCAACAGCTAAACCCAACACTGCCGCACTAACAACAGCAGCCCCTACAACAGCTGCACAAACAACAGCCGCACCTACAACAAAAGCACCTACAACTGCCGGACCTACAACTGCCGCACCAACAACGCAGCCCCTACTACAGCTGTACCAACAACAGCTGCACCAACAACAGCCCGCACCTGCAACAGCTGCACCAACACTCTGCCGACCTACAACTGCCGCACCAACAACAGCAACACCAACAACAGCTGCACCAACAACAGCCGCACCTGCAACAGCTGCACCAACAACAGCAGCCCTACTCTGCAGCACCAACCAACAACAGTCGCACCAACCACAGCAGCCCCTACTACAGCAACACAAACAACTGCCACACCAACAACCACAACACCACAGCACCTACGACGCTGCAGCTACAACAGCAGCACCTACACTGCCGCACTAACACAGCGCCCCTTCTACAGCTGCACCAACAACAGCCACACTTACAACAGCAGCACCAGCAACGGCCGCCCAACAACAGCAGCCCTTACTACACTACAGCACACCAATACAGCTGCACCAACAACACGCACTTACAACAGCTGCACCAACAACAGCCGCACCAACACAGCAGCACCAACGACAGCTGGACTACCACAGCAGCACCTACAACTGCCGCACCAAACACAGCATTCCTACTACAGCTGCACAACGACAGCAGCACCAACAACTGCCGGACAAACACACAGTACCTACGACAGCTGCAGCTACAACACCAGCACCTACAACTGCCGCACCTACGTCAGCACAGCTACAACTGCCGCGCCAACAACAGCAGCATCTACAACACTCCACCAACAACAGCAGCACCAACAACTGCCACACCAACACAGCAGCTACTATAACTGCCGTACCTACAACTGCTGTATCTACAACCGCAGCCCAAGCACTTTGTCCTCTGATCCAGTTTATAGCCTTTCAGCAGGCTTGCCATCAGTAACTTTACAGCTGCCCTTTCTGACCCCAACACCACTGATTCAAAACTCTTGAACAATCAGTCATAAATACTGTGAGTGCATTTTTAATTCATACACTTGTCACTGATTGAAGTTTACTTGAGTGTTTTGAATCAGGATTTCATAGAATGTTTTCCTAAAACACAAATCTATCAGATGAAAATTATTTTTAGTCAACTTTATGTGTACTTGAAAGCCATTTAAGGTCCACAATATGTTTTTTTCTTGCAGTTTACACCAATCTACCAAAAGAAATTTGGAAAAAATTTAAACGATGCAAAGTCAAAAGTTCAGGTAAAACATTTTCTATATTTACGTTTTGATCTTGAAATTGGTATATCTAATGTTATAGTGTTCTGTGTAAAACACACATGACACAAGGATGTAAGAAACTGTGACATAGTTTATTAACATGTCCCTTTTGGTTTTGATCCAGTGCCATACCTCCACGAGCAACTGGAACTGAAGCAACGATTGAGTTGTGTTCGATAGTACTACTCCTATTGCAGATCTCCCACAGAATAATGTTGTTGCTGAAGTCTTAGTAACAGCTTTGAGTAATCCCAACAATACCTTCAATGTGAGCATAGATCCGGGATCAGTCAAAGTAGTAGGTAAGTAATCATGAAAGATGCTATTAAGTCT